>NW_027312412.1:0-30500 GCF_040954645.1 Diabrotica undecimpunctata | reverse complement strand
ACGCGCTATTCAGAGTTTGATAGTGTTTTTGTTAAGTTCAGTTGTATCAGACAGTTGCCTCTAATATCATTTATGTCATTTATATGTTAAGACTTAGGCATTGTAAGGCGCTGACCATTCTTCTTAATTGGAATAATAACAGATTCATGCCATATATTCTGGAATTGTTGGAAACTTTGGTAAATGTTAAAAATCCAGCAGTTTAAAAAATATGTAAGAGGGTTCTTTTATCGATGTTTGAGATATTATTAGAACTAGCAGCGTTAATTTTAAAAGAGAATAGTCCAGATTTTACTTTGTTAAAAGAAAAATGGGCATATGTAAAATTATGCGTTTCAACTGATCTGTTGACAGTAGCAGAGACGGAGTGAAGAGGGAGACCTGAAAAGTTCTTATTTTTTAATTAATCTTCGAAGTAAACTCTAAGAATATTTGCGATAGCCTGATGTGCAATTTTTTAGTAATTATGTAGCTTTTCATCGGGCATCTGAAGATGGGCTAAAATTGTAAAGCCAGAAAGCGTTCGTCCAAGTTACAATAAATTAAATTTTAAGTCTTCTATTTTTTACCTATTGAAATTAAACTGATATTATCCAAAAAATTCATCATATACAAAGATAAACCAAAAATATGTAGGGTTGACTAAACTGTAATAATAAATCCACCAGTTTTTCTACATATATTTGTTAGTTAGGAGTTTTATTATATGCTACATACTGTAACTTTATTGGGACCAAGCCGCTATGTGGGGTGTGGGAATAATATATATCGCTAGAGGTAAATATAAAGACACCTTTACTAGCTCTAAGGCATTTGTCTCTATGCTTTAAGTTTTTTAGAAGATAATGGTAGTATATTTTAAAATAGGTTTCTTAGAGATAAAGAAGAAGATGGAGATAAAGATAGAGACAATCGGGATTATAGAGAGAGCGTAGTATGTCTACGCTCTCTCTATATGAAATAAGGGGATAGAATTCATCTTAAATTCATTGAAGGACGTAGAACACTATATAAAAGAGTCAAAAGGAGTATAGCTTAATGTGATTTTAACTAAGAGTTCGTGAAGTAGCAATCGATAGTAGTCAAGATCTGCTGAAAATTACTTTGGGCTACTTTGTTCTTAATTTTATATTGAAAATGATTGAGCGATTTTTTTTTTCAGCGTTTACTAAACACAGTATAGAGTATATTAAGATGTGGTGAAGAGAGAGAATATTGTTGTGAAATTTTTGGTTTCACCATCATTTTTTTGTTGCTTGAACTAGTGGATCAGACACTTAAAAGTTATTTGCGAGGAAAGCAATTGCTAAGGGTGGACCAGTATGATAGGATTCTTAGGTTCATATGATTTACTTATTGGTATTCTTTTTGGACGATTTGTTTAGAATATGTGTTATGCTGAGATCAGAGAGAAAGACTGTGTTTGGATCTGAAAAGTTAGGATTTCTGGAGATAGAAGAGGTAGAATATTGAAAACGCTTTCAATATATTCATGTCTTTTATTAACAGTTTTTTGGAGATGGTATGGTATTAGAGGTGGCATGAGATAAGAGAAACAAACCCTTAGTTTAATAACTTAAGTTTTTTAATAATTCGTAATAAAGTTTTCAATTTAATGATTTCTTTGCTTTTCGTATTGAAATTAGATAAATACCGAAAACGTGATGTTAGTATAGTAATGGTTAAACACTTTATGTTATTTCATACTATTATTATTCTAAACAGAGCTTGGAGCTCGCTATATTTTTCCATTGATATATTCAGTCAGAACAATCTGCTGACGCCCATTTATGTCAGGTCGCTGCCGTGACCTCTTCCAATTGTAAATACGTCAGAAGTTTGTATTAAAGTAAAAAGTAATATCTCTTTCAGATGTTGGTCTGATCACAGTTGGGCCAAAGCGGTGAAAGTTTTTACGCCATAGTGGTACAAGGGTATAGATAATCATTGATAGACGTTATAACATTGTTAGCTGAATAGTTAACAAGAGAGAGTGGAAGGTAAGAATAATGTATTTGACGTTGAATATTTTGTTTAATTGAAAGGCTCAAGAGTAAGTTACGTAAGTGCAAGATTCAGAAGTGTAGTTTGGCCGTTAACACATGAAGCCTTACATCAGTCCATATAAAGATCCAAGGAAGAGTATTTTCATGAATGATGAGTTAGGCGGTTTGTACCGCATGAGTATTGTCAAACAAGGAGTAAGAGAATAAGGAGGTTTCGTTAGATATTAAAATTGGCAAATTGGTATAATGTAAGAATTAGTTCTTATGGTTTAATGGTTTTAAGGTTCTCAACTTGTTCTTGTGAGCAAGATGTGATCGACGTGTAATGTATATTAAAACTTTTTGAAAGAGACTATTGTACCAATCGCTGTAACCCAGCGTTTCTCAACCTTTTACCAGTTGCGACCTAATTTTATATAATTATTTTCACCGCGCCCCCTCATACAATAAAAATATATGAATCCAGGAACGATTTTAAGGGGGAGGGGTGGTGGTACATGAACTTTTTTCGGTGGTTTTTTAAGGCACTTTTCACACACTTGAGTGCCATAAAGACAATCAAACCTTATCGGTATTATAGTATATTTATTTGTCAAATTTTTTAGCCAGTCTCTCTGGATCCGCCCTTCCACTAAACTTACAGTAAAACATTAATTACCAAATTACCGAGAATAAGTAAATTTATTGATATGTGGCAACACCAATCCAGATCCGATCGTCTCTCTTCGCGAGAAGTTCCGAGTTCCGAGTTCTCCACCTTTAGTCCAGTCCAGTCAGTCTTTCTGCACCTGTTAAATTTATTGTGAATGTTTATGTTGTAGTTTGCGTGTATTAATTGCAGTTCACGGTATTAAAATATTCCAAGCAGTAGGTAAATATACTTTAATTTATACAAAATCGTGGATAAATTTTGAACTGGGCGTAAGTAAGCATTCGATACTAGTAAAGCATCAACAAGTGTACAGGAGAGAGTGGTTCCAAAAATAAAATCAAGAAAATATTCTCAATATTACTTAAATTTTGGGTTTACCTTTACTGAAGTAAATGAAGAATAACGGCCTTTATGTATCATTTGCTTAAAAATTTTAGCAGCCGACAGCATGAAACCAAATAAACTTAAAAGCATTTTTTTAAAAACTTTAACTGTGAATGAAAAAGCTTTACTTGTCTCTTATTAAACCTCCCATCAAATAGCTAGATGTAAAAAGCCTCACACTATTGGTGAAGAGCTTATTTTGACAGCTGAAATTCAAATTGTAGAAACTATGTTTGGAAATAATTTTGAGTCTATACCTCTATCAAATGATACTTTTGCCCGTCGAATTTGTGATATAGCTGAAGATGTACAGGATCAGCTACTCGGGAAGTTGCCCGACAAGCTGTTTTCGATTCAGCTTGATGAGGCAACAGATAGCAATAAAGATGCTCATTTTATTGCCTACGTTCGATTTTGTGATGGCATATCATTAGTAGAAGAACTACTTTTTTGGAAACCAATAGAACTGAAAGCAACGTCGCTCGCATTATTTGCTATCTTAAACGATTATATAAATAAAGCAAAAATAGAGTGGAAGAATTGCGTCGGAATATGCACAGATGATGCTCGTGTAATGTTTGGAAAATTTTATAGTCTACAAGCGCTTGTGAAACAAAAGTCTCCAATGTGTATATGGACACACTGTATGATCCAGAGAAAAGCTCTGGCTTCCAAAGACATGTCTCTTGGCCTGAATATTGTGCTAACAACGGTTGTAACAGTAGTTATTTACATAAAAATAAGACCTTTGAAAACCAGAATCTTTTCTGCACTTTGTAGAGATGGGTGCATTACATTCAGCATTATTATTTTATTGTGAGGCAAGATGGTTATCACGTGGGAAATTTTTACAACGTGTTTTTGAATTGAGACATGAAATCGCTATTTTTCTAGAAGAAGAAAATATACCGGAAGACGAGATGTTTCGGGATAGTTTATTTTTGATGAAATTCAGCTTCAAGGAGCCAATAAACATAATATATTGGATACAAGTGATAAAGTTAATGGTTTTTGTAAAAAATTGAAATTGTGGAGCATAAATTTAAACCAAAAAAACCTAGAAATGTTTGCAAATTTGGATGAATATAATAAAACTTACAAGGTTGAAGAACAACACGTGAAAGTTGTTTTTGTAACCATTGAAAATCATTTAGCGATGCTGACTAAAAATTTTAAAAGATATTATTTCGCCAACGACAAATTAATACGTAGTTACGAGTGGGTTAGGAATCCGTTCCAAATTACACCGGAAGAGCTCTCTACTGTCGAAGAAGAAACCTTCATTGACTTCACGGCAAATTATAAAATCAAGAAACAGTTTAATAATAAATCCCTCTTTGAATTTTGGGCAGGAGTAAATGATGAGTTCTCTGCAATGAAAACCAGAGCGTTCCGCTATTGCCGTTTTCAACATCGTACCTTTGCGAAACAGGATTTTCTGCGGTGGCTGCTTTGAAGACCAAATATAGATCGCAGCTAAATATAGAAAAAGAACTGAGAACGTCTATTTCTAATATTACACCCCGTTTCGATAAACTTTGCACTACAAAACAAGCTCAAGGAAGTCACTGATTTATTATTAAACTGTTATATCAGTGTTCATGTGTATTTTATTTTTAAGTTTGTAAGAATTTTGTTTTGCTTTGATTTTAGTAAATTATTCAGTGTTGTTAATGTTTTTCCGAATAGGCTCACGCCCCTTCCCCCATTAATAATACTTGCCCCCCCAGGGAGCGTGCCCCACAGGTTAAGAATCACTGCTGTAACCCAATCAAAAATAAGAGAGCTATGAATAAAGAGTATTATAATATATATATCACGTGTAGAAAGTGGAACAACTTCTATAAGAGTAACGAGTATCTGCAGCATAGGGTCGATGAGGTATGCTTCTGGATTATGATAAGCGGTGTAGTTGAGGTTAAGATGTGCACTGGGGTTGGTTGGTGGTGGTACATGTTATAGTGTGAGGTGGCTGGTTGGAGATGTTGTGATTCTAGTTATTAAAACTCAAAACGTTTTAAAAAGATATTTAATATAGACCAACTATACCAAAGATTACTCAAAAACGGTTACTCTTAGACTATTAACATTTCTTGTAACAAAGTATAATTACATACTTGTTAATTAGTGGCTCAAAAAAATACACTATCGAAAATCAACTAAAACAAGAGACTCTGAGATAGCGCGTAACAATGTATCCATAATTTTCTCGTATAATGATGATTAAATTACGTTCTTTACGCTCACTGCTATTAAGGCAACATATTTATCTTTTCCCTGTGGCTTTTTTACTGTAATATCCATTTCGTTCTATCTTTCACGATTATATAAATTTAATCCATACATATAAATCGTTCTTCTATTAATTGCAATCTCAAAATATCTCTAAAATTTATAATGACTATATTTCATAATTTTGTTAATATGTTATATTATAAAAAATATAATACCAAAGTAATTGCACAATACACATTATTATTATTATTATTATTCTACCTTGTCCAGAAAACAAAATTTAATTATCATAAGTTTAAGCAAACACATTTTGTGAAAAGACTTCGATAATGTCTTTATTTTCGCTTCATAATTCCTGACAGCCCATGATCAAAATACAAACCACCTGTTACGTAAAAAGTGAAATGTATATAAGCTCACTTACCCTATGTTTATCGACGTGAAGGGGGCGAAGATTGGGGTCAAATAACAGTTTATTCGGCTCTAAATTAACCGGAGATTGTCGCCTGCCCTTGTTGCACAATGACCATTCTGGATTTATAAGACCCCAAAAAGCAGGACCTGAAAAGGGAGAAAGAAAGATAAGTCTTAATATGTTTGTGTCACAACTTAATATGGGTAAAATGTGTGGGTGAGAAAGATCTCAACGCAGTTTGTTATCGGATTTTTGTTGGTTAGTAATTCGAAGGATGTTAAAAACAAGTAAAAAATCTAACAAGCTGTATAATTGTTAGATACGAAATATGCTTAGTCAATATAATAGAAAATATAAATATGGTTGTCTAAAACTGACACAGTCCGTAGAAAGTGCTGGCAATATTAACTTAATTAAAAGTTATATATACCTATACACTATACATAGGTATTATAACTTTACTTAGAGAAAAATACTCAAGTAATAAAAAAAACTGACATTAACAGTCCCAACATAATTTATTATTTCTGAAATAAAAAATATTTAAAAAAAATATAATTTTTTTATTTATGAACTTAATTAACGAATCGGTATGATTTTAATTATGCACTATTGACTGTTATATACATTTAGCTTATAAATAAATTCTTTGGTATTAAATCTTTTCTTGTCATTTTAGGTTCGACAGTGTAAGGCAGTCTACACAAGCAATTTAAAATCTAATTTACGTTTTCTACAATTTTCTGCTTTTTTTGAAACATAAATATAAGAAAAATATAATAATCTAAAACAAGTTTAGCCCCAAGATACTTCTGACTTCTTCTTCCTTCTCTTCTTCCTCTAGAGCGTGTCTAGTATCTAAAATTGGCAATCATTCTGGCAATGATCATTTTCTTTGTTGCTCTTCTGAATAGTACCGTGGAGGATTGGTGGTTGGAAAACACATCCCAGGACATTCGTCTTCTGGTGACATCTCCCTTAGCCTGAACTTTTCCTTGTATAATATATGTTAATACTTTATGATTATTTTTCACTACGTATCTTAAACGATTTTAATTTTCTTCTTTTTTTCTATGTATATTATTTCTGTTTCTTTATTAAGTTTCTAGAATACTACTATGTTTGATATTTTGTCCATCCATAATATTTTAACAATTCTTTTACAAGTCTACTTCTTAAATCCTTCAGCCTCTCTACCGTTGCCTCTATAAAAGTCCAAGAATATACTTCATCTAACAATAAATATGGTGAATACGTACTTAGCATCGTAGCAGTCTGAGTATAAAATTTAAGTTCCAATTATTTATTTTGACTTATTTAGACATTTGGATAAAAGCTGTTTAGTATTTGCAATTTTTGATTTTATTTCCTGGGAATAGTCCCACTGTTCATATAATACTGTAACCAGATATCGTCTGTTAATACTCGTTCTAAATGACGATAAATTTTACTTTTTCAATTCTTGCTTTCCTAATTATCAATTACTGTTGACATCAAACAGTCTCTAATTCCTCGTGAAAAGTCTTCAAGAACACCTCGAATATATAGCCTTCCCAAAATTCACAAACCCGATATTCCTCTACGTTCCATTGTCAGTGCATACAACTGCCCTACACAACGATTGGCCAAAACTCTACAAAATTAATTAAATGTTCATTTTTCAATAACAGATACGCAAATGCTTATCTCATCTATCATCAACTCCTCCTTGGATTAATTACATTTTAAAAATTAAACTTCCGCTAAATAATTATCACAAAAATGCAACCAACAGACAAATTCGAAGGCAATCTTTCCTAGAGGTAGTCAACACAAACTCATATGAGGAGGTTCTCTACATATATACATTTAAAACTAATACAGAAGTCAGATATTCTGTAACAACTGCAAATAGTTCCATTTAAAGGTTCTGCCTTCCACCATCGACTTCCATCCATACGAGAGAGCTGTGGGCCACCCTTCAAACAATTTAATGTTTATTTTAGTAAACTAAAGAAAAAACACTGCCATATGTATAGATTCGATGTACTACATGGCCTCAATTAAAATATATATTCCGAACATCCATCAGTTCATGCCATACATGAAAACTGCCTCACTTCTTCTGAAACAAACATAACATTAATCTGGATTCCTTTATACGTTGGCCTTGTAGGTAGTGATACTGATGATACTGCTTCAAAAAGAGAAATTACAACCAAATCAGACATCAAATCCGTTCAACTAACATCAGGTCTAATACCACGTTTCAGGTCCCAAATTAAAAAGTCCTCGTAAAACCAATGGAAGAATTCAACGTCGAAACTACACAAAATACAACCAATAATCGCAACCTTTCAGCTACCTAATTTAACTTTTAACTACGGGCTACGGTGTACACAGTACACTATGCGTGTTAAGATGGTTGCCGTTTCTTAAAACTATTTTCTGCGTTTACGGCGCTCGACGTAACCTATCAGTATAGTATCAACCATTGTCTGTTAAGTCCGTGTCAGACGGTCAAATATTTGATCAAACTAGTTTGACCAAACCAAAAAATTGACAGCATATGGCGTCACATCCTGAGTTTGATCAAATCCTCTAAAAATAGAGGATCTTCTATTTTCAAGGTCAGTTTGATCAAACTTTAATTTTGATTGGTCGAAAAATATTTAAAATCAAATGACAATCAGCAGTTAGACATAACGTATTTAAATTAATTTTCTTTTTTTCGTTGGTTGACAGTGTGTGATTTATTTGTCTTCCTATTTTGTTATAAAATAAAAATAAAAATTTAATACATCTTGCAGCCAGGAACAAGTTTCTACATAATTGGTTTATATCAAGAAAGAAGCTATTTATATAATGTCAAACATCCATATTATTATAAAAATCCTTTCACCGTATTTATTTTCTTTTTGTATAAGAAAAATTAGAATCGTAAATAAAGCCCAAGTAACTAATAAAATAAGCAAAAAAGACAATTAATTTCCTTGACATACGTCAATTTGATCAAATTTGAATGACCGTGTGACAGGAAGATTTTTAGAATTTGAACAAACTGTAATTATGACGTCAGTACGTCAGTTTGCTCAAACTAGTTTGATCAAATATTTGACCATCTGACACGGACTTTACAGTCGATACGTGATTTTTGATCGAATAGTTGAGTTGTGATAAAAAATATCAAAGTGAGTTCCCAAACGGTGCCTTCAGTACACCACGCACATAGTTATGTACCTAAGTAAATTTAACGAATGTTAAACTTTAAACTATCTGCAAACGAGTTATTTTCTGTGTAGTAAATGTTATATTGTACTTTTTATACAAAAATATGAAATGGAAACTTAGGAGAAATATTTTTTATAGGGATCGAGTGCGTGTTAGAAACCATAAAAGTCTCACACAAGATGAGCTTAGAGCTATGGCTGAAGCATTGTTCGAAGAAGAACCTGAGGAAGAAGTTAGGGGAGAAGAGGATGCTAGTTCGTCAGAAGAAGAGAAAGAAATTACGGAAGACAATGATTATAACACTGAGTCGGAGACAGAACTAAATGATAAAGAGTCTTCTGATTCAGATAACGAGAGCGATGGTGAGAGTTTAGAAAACGATGAAGATGAGTATTTTATAGCGAAAGATAAACAAACAAAGTGGTATAAATATTCAGTGGTGAGCAAATGTATCAAAACTTTTAGCAAAAATATTGTAAAAATACTTCCTGGGCCACAGCTGAGTGCTAGAGATATTACCAATGAGAGAAGTGCTTTCGAAAAAATTTTTAGTGACGACATTATTAAAAATATAGTTGAGTGTACAAACTTGAAAATTGCAAATATGAGAATAAAGTATAACCGGCCGAGATGGGCTAAAGACACAACAAAAACAGAAAGTATGGCATTTATCGGACTACTACTTCTTGCAGGAAATAAAAAGCAAACTTGTGGATTAAAGACGGAACCAGCTCAGAAATATTTAGATCGTGCATTAGTGCTGATCGATTTTTATTTTTGCTTGCTGCTCTAAGATTTGATGACAAAAATAGTAGAGGGATACGCAAGGAAACTGATAAGCTTGCTGCTATTTGAGTTACACTGGATCGTTTTGTGGAGAACTGCAACAATAACTACTGTTTAGGAGAAGAAGTAACAATTGACGAAATGTTAATAGCTTTCAGAGGTAGATGCAGTTTTATTCAATATATCCCGTAAAAGCCTTCAAAGTATGGAATAAAAGTATTTGTATTGTGTGATGCCCAGACATTTTATGTTACAAATTTAGAGGTGTATTGTGGTAATCAGCCACAAGGACCTTACAACAAATTAAATAAACCTGTTGATATTGTACATCGTTTACTTCATGACTGGAAAGGGAAAAACCGGAACTTGATATGTGATAATTGGTACACAAGTTACTCATTGGCCAATGATCTTTTGAAAGATAAAGTAACAATGGTTGGCACACTAAAGAAAAATAAACGGGAGCTGCTGTTGGAGTTCCTACCACATAAAGAAAGAGAAGTTGGATCGTCCCTTTTCGGATTTCAAAAAGAGGTAACTATAGTGTCATATGTCCCTGCATAAAATAAAGCTGTGCCTTTGATATCAACCATGCATAATGATTCTGCAGTAGATCCGGAGAAAAAAAAGCCAAATATAATTTTGGATTATAATTCTCACAAAGGAGGTATCGACACAGTAGATAAAATGTGTGGTACATACTCGGTATCAAGGAGAACGCAAAGGTGGCCAACGGTTATATTTGTTCAGCTCCTAAACATCGCAGTAATTAACAGCCAAATCCTGTATAATGCTGCAAATATAAACAATCCTCAAAAATATAGAAGGATATTTTTAAAGGAATTATCTTTGTCTTTGTTG
The DNA here is from genome assembly GCF_040954645.1 of Diabrotica undecimpunctata. Taxonomy (NCBI): domain Eukaryota; kingdom Metazoa; phylum Arthropoda; class Insecta; order Coleoptera; family Chrysomelidae; genus Diabrotica; species Diabrotica undecimpunctata. The sequence continues at coordinate 19,951 of NW_027312412.1, read as the reverse complement.
AGACCACACCTTTCAGAACGAGCTGAAATACAGAGTTTGCCCTTAGATTTAAAACTATTCCTGAAGCAATATAAAGCTGCTGTAGTGGAACAAGAAGAAGAAGAACCACCAGCAAAAATACGAGGAAGGTGCTATTGCTGCGGAAGGTGTAAAAATAGAGTAACAACCATTTCGTATCAGACATGCAGGAGAATGGTTTGCAAAGAACATTCCACCATTATTTGTCCTGAGTGTATTAACTCAAATAACCAGGAAGAAGACAAAAGTAAACAAAGACTTGCATGTGTTTATTTTTCTACCTAGCTAAAAATTTAAAAATGTTCGCATATTTTTTTAGGTTGGTGTTTCAATATGTAATAAATTACTGTTTTCATTTTTTCTCACTGGTTTACCATTTTGAATTATTTTTTAGTGTTATTTTTTATTATATAATAACTAATTATTGATTAAACACAAGTTGTGCAATTTAATATAGTTCTAATTATTAAAGAAATTTTGTTTCTGTCGCTAATTGTAACTGGTGTATAGAGTACACCGCGCCCGTATTTGAGATTCATGGTTGGGCGCCCGTGGTTAAAGGTTAAGTAAAAGACATAAATTAATCGTTCGCAGACTAAGAATTGATCACAATCTGCTGACACATGGACACCTGATGGCTTCGTAGAAATCACCTGTTTGTGAAAAGTGTAGTGAATTATTAACCGTTCAACATATTCGTACACGGTGTGTCAATTACAGAAATGTGATCCTTAGCCAATTAGAATTTGTTCAGAATGTACTACATTTTCCTTTAAGAAACGAATTCGTATTATAAAATTTAATGTTTTCTTTTTCTTACTTTCTCTTTTATTCCCTTTATTGTAAATTATAAAGTATTGTAAAATGTATACTAATAAAATTAATATATTGTCAGTAATTTTATAGTTGAGACACATTATACTAATATTAAAAAAATACTCAGTGTTTTCCACGTAAAATGCATTCTTATATAATATTAACTAATTGATAAAACTAAATTTATATAATCACGAATACCTGCGTCCAAAAAATATTAGCCAAATTTGAACAATTTTCAAAATAATTGAAAGCTTTCGAGTTCTACTAAAAAATTCAAAAGTACATTTAATTAAAGCAGCTGCGGCCGACCCAATTGTATCCATTTGATTAAACAAGAATTGAGCACCCTCAAAATATCAATTGGAAATTTATTGATTCCTTCTTCCCTTTTATATCTACTTGCTTCCAAATAAACTTTAATTGAATGCAAACACATTCCTCACAGCATTTCCATGAAAAATCAAACATCGGGATATAAATGGATGCCGATGATAACAGAGCTCGAAAACGGCCTGTGGTAATATTAGTTAATTAGTTGACTGTTTACATGTCATTAGAGCAGCTTTTAACCACGAATTATGTTGCTACATCGGTTTGGATAAAATCAGTGGGTGGGGTTGCTGATCACGAAAGTGGTTACGGCAATTTCCGATAATTACTTTAATAAAATACATAATTTGAATAATTTTACATGTTATTTATTATTATTAATATATAAAACTCTTGAAATATTTAAATATTTAAACAGTTTGCTTTACGTTACGCCTATTTGTTAAAACGTGAATAAATAACTAAAGAGTCTGGTATCGTGTCTAGTACCTCGTCCATGTTTTTCTTGTTTAAGTTTAGAAATCTGGCTTGTACTGAAATTGGGTAAAAAAATCTTTATAATCTGCTACAAGTTTTGTGATTTATGCAAAATCTGTCAAATACATTTTGAATAAAATCAGTTTTCTTCATTAGAACTTTTAGATCAGCACAATTTTCTTTGAGCAAAGGTATAAGTGTTTGGTAGAGCTGATTGAGTTCTTGAATATCGGGTACCTTTGATTTTCCCTTCTGGTTCTTCCGTTGATCTTTTACTAGAAACGACGTGAAAGATCTGTTATGTTTCCCTGTGATCCACGGTTTTGCATTTTGTTAAAAAAAACATGTTTTAGTTGCCGAATAGGAAAAGAAATTTTTTTTTAGCACATCTGTAGCAAGACAAATAATATGTACCCCACTCTTTAAACATAAGTTGTTCACATAATACAACAACAAACGGATATGGCTTGATTCACGCGGCTTTTATAACTTCTCTCCAGCCATCTGAGGTTTAAGCCTTTGCACTTTCGAGAATTAATCAATGTTTTTGTCCGGTTTCATAAAGGAATGGCCGCGCACTGGGTGAGTATTTTAACACAGTGTCAAATCTTTTTAGTGTAGCAGTTACGTAGTGGAAGAACTGGATAATAGTGTGATTTTTGTTTTGTGTTGCGCAACAGTCAGCAAACCCATAAAGTTTTTTAACACCAGAATCCAAGTAGGTGTTAAAAAATGATAGAGTATAGAGCAACGTTATATGACCCGATTTTTGCGATGGTTTGGTCGTACGTGTACATGATTGAAACATCATTTGACAAAATATGAATATTAAAAATATAGAATGGCAGCTGTCTTCTAAAATAAACTTCAGCAGAAGTCATATTTTTGGAGTAGAGAGATTTTTTCCGACTCTGAGATAGCGCGTGACTACAGTTTATAACGTTCTAGCTTTAGTTTTTGCACACCTTTTCAATTCATAAAACCAATCAGCCTTCTTTAAATGGACTGTCTTTTTAAATTCCAGTTTTTTGATATCTCTAACTTTACTTTTATGTCTTCACCTTTTAAAACGACAATTTTTCTATCAAGCTCAATAATGTTGGCTTTTTGCTCGTCACACCAACAGCACGTTTTAATTCGTGGGCAACCGAAGAAGATACTAATATAATACACAAATATTTGCCTAAATGTTTCATAACACATCTCAATATGGGGTTACTTAGTGAAAAATAATTCAAGAAACTTTTTAACATTCATATCTTCCGGGAGGTAGACTCTGTTAGACTGAAACTGTAATGCGCTTTACGTCTCTTTTATGAGCCAAAAAACTGCAATAACAATTCACGAGTTTGTTGATTTACCTTATAAGATCTATTGGTATGCTTTCCCCTTCTATCGATCGGCGCCTTGCCAGTTGTTCTTCAAAATTTTTTTATTGTATCTAATCTGAAGTCTTTAGTTCCAAACAGTGATTAAAATGCTTTAAAAAATACTGGTACCTCAACTGCACTGCCATTTCTAATAACTATTAGTTTGTATCTGTGGGAGATTTCATTCAATCTAGCATTTTCTTCGTTTTTCCTTTGCTTCCGTTGAAACTAAGGTCGTAATGATATAAGTCCAGATAAGTAACTATTTTTGCCATCAATGCCATTATCACGGTCAATGTTATTAAACTGTCTTATTAAATAACTTTGTTTGGCAATAGAAATATTCTGAAAGCACTTATACCGCTTGCACTAACAGTCTTCTCCGGTTTCAAAGGTCGAGGCCCGTAGCTACTTAGCAACATCTTTAAGGTGGCCATGTGTTTTATGCTTTTTATTTGACCTTTCTTGAATAACACATGTATTTTTGTCACTGTCAGTCATTTGAAACAATAAAACTTTTAACAAAGACTCTTAAGACTGAAGAATACTGGATACTTCTTAACAACTTTACGAACAAGCTTGAATAAACGTGTCGAAACAAGAACTAATAAAGACAGCTGCGATGACCTTCGTGAGAGTACTAACGAATTTTAGGGACTGTGTAGGTTATTTCCATGTTTCATGTTGACTATGTTGGTTTTTCACCTACAATAAATATTTAAAACCTTGAATATCTTATGACTACGTTTGTTGTTCCCTTTGACGATTTGTCAAGATAAAGTACACAGCCAACAGAGAGTGTGGAAAGGTACACCGGATTTTTTTCATTTTTGGACTATGTTGGTTTTTCCCCTGTACCCTTAAGTTTAATTTCGTTAACTTCTTGTAGTGCATATCCGTTTCGGATGTTGGCGACCATCATGGCAATCTGTATTTTGCAAACTGCTGCCCTGAAAAGATTTGTGGTTGTTGTGATAAACCACGTACTTAGATTTTGGTATTGCTAGAGTCAGCCTATATACAATGAATTTACATCAAAAATATGTTAAAAAACTACTAGGATATTCGAGTGATAGGTTGCCAAAATTTCTTTTGAAAAAAATGAAAAGAGCAAGGTGTGGCTGGTGGAAAGATTGGATGAGCATGGGAGAAAAATTTGGAATTGAGGTAAGGTGTGAATGGGAATGGAGAGAAAGCTGGCCTAGTATGATTGAGAATATGATAGAAAAAAAGAAGGAGGAGATACAGCGTCAAGCTGAGAATAGGGCACTCGAATCAAATTTTTGTGGACACTACAAAGAACTGCGAGAAGAAGGAGTAAACATGCATTATCTACTGGAAATGGAAAATTTTGGGGACATTCGATGGCTCTTCAAATTAAGATGTGGAGTTCTATATTTGAATGATCGACCTGGCAGAAATGATGAAAGAAGGTTTTGCTCAATGTGTAACACTAAGGAAAGGGAAGATGTGATACATTTTTTGGAAAAATGTTCGGTATTGAGACATATTAGGTTTAAAGTGGTTGGGTAGACATGAACTAAGTAGAGTGGAAGTAGTTACTATGATGAGACAGGGAAAGGCTGAGTTAGCAGGTTATTGTAGGGAAGCATGGGCGTATAGGTATAAGTTAGTGAGTCTATTTAATTACTAAATCTATTAGCTTGGTGTTATTTCAATAGGATTAAAATATTAAAATTAGTATTAATAATTTGTTTGCAAATAGCTATTATCTTTTTATCTGTCTTGTCTATCTTGACTATCTTGTTATTATTATTATTATATCAACAGCTTTCACCCTCTCTAAGGGACACATTCAATCATTTTAAATGCAATATATACATTACTGTTATACTTTGTTATTACAGTTTAGTCTAGTGCGAAGTGCTACTTAGTAGGATATACAGATTTAGTTTATTACTAACATTTATATGAATATTTACTTAATTTATTTTTTATTAATTTTAATGAACTTGTTAGATGTAATGAGCCTTAGTGTAATTTTTCGTATATTAATTAGGGAATAATATTAGTTTGCCAACCCTCCTGATGGCATGTGCCAAGGAGAACAAATGTCACTAAAAGAGAAAATTGTATTTTTTTTTAACGGGAAATAAAAAGACATTATTGATTGATTGATTGATACTTAGATTTATCAGCCAGAAAATCCTTCGCCTTTCTGGTCTTCGTTTTTCTTTTACTTTTCCTTGTATAATTAATTGCAGCAACCCATATCTTTCGCTGTTCCTCATGATGTGACCGAGGTGTTCTATCTTGGCTGTTTTTATTTTGGTTAACAAGTCTTTTTCTTTTTGCATTCTTAATTAAATATCCTGGTTAGTAAAGTGGTCGGTATAGGATATTTTTAGGATTAGACGATAAAGCCTCAATTTTCTTGAGCGTCTGTGAGAGTCCACGACTCAACTCCGTATAACAGTATAGGAAAGATATAACATCGTAGTAACCTGATTTTTATGGGTACTGATCAATCATAGCATTTGACTAGCTTAGCCATTTTTTGAAATGCAGATTTTGATTTCTCTATCCTACATTTTATTTCTGGAGAGTGGTTTCAATTTTCACTGATGTTCGTACCAAGGTAGATGTATGTTTTTACTCTTTCTATTGGTTGACCATTCACACTAATTCTTTCATATCTCAGAAAGCCCATATCTCAGTTTGATTCCAGTACAGATTTTTAATGAGACGAATATCTTTGTCACATATTTGAGTCTAATTCTGTTGTGGGGTATTCTTAGGAAAATTTTAAAAGTGTGGCTCATTAGGCTATTTAATCGATATTCTGAGCATTTTCTAGCATTGTGTTTTTTAGGTATTTTAACAAAGATCGAGTTGAGCTAGACTGCGGGAATCACTTCAGTGTTATATATTGCATTAAAAAGTTTTGCTAGTATTTTTGTGTTTTCTTCATTAATTCAATAGGTGTATCATCTGGACTACAAGCATTTTTTGTTTTAACATTTTAAAGCGTGTTCTATTTCTGACTTCATAATTTGTGGACCGTCAGTACAATTTTGGTAGGATTCGGTAATATTGTTTCTGTCATCTTCAAACAACTCTGATATATACATTTATCTCTTCTTATTTCGTTCTCATTTATAATAATTTTGTTGCTATTGTCAACTAGTACAGAGGGAACTCGTTATTTTTTTAAACATGTTGCCTATTTCTTTTATTTTTTTTGCACCTTTCTTTCATCCATTTTGCTTTGGCTAAGTTTATCTCCCATTTAATTCTTCTCTGTAGATATCTACATTCTGTTTTATTCGATTTTATAATTAGACGTTGTCACGATTTAATAAAATTGATTGGTGAGTTGATGAAATTAATCAATGGTCAATTTCAAAATGTTTTCTGTCATCCATTGATTTTTCTTAATTAAGTTACTTCTATAATCATTGTTTGTGGAGATTTTGGTAACTTGGTTTTTAAATTCATTCTTAGTACCGCTGGATCTTCTAGTTGTTCTCCGACGTTCTTTATTCTAATGTTAAAAATTTCTTTAATGATATCTTTTATGCTTAAATCGTCAAAATTAATTATATTCGTTTTGGTTTTTGTCCTTGGATTCGTTTTGACCTTAGATTTAGATCTGCCACCAGGGATTGATGTACAGTATGAATGCCGTGTATCAAGTTACCGAAAATTGGGTAACAGTTTTCCGAAAATAAAAAAATTTCCCTGCTCCTAGTACCAATCATTTCTACGGCATTAGGTCGCAGGTCATTATTTTTGTATTAACTACCAAAGTTATAAATGATGTACAAATGTGTTTAGCCAAAAGTCCCCCCTCTTTAATCTTCCGTTACTCGCGCCAATTTTCTGTGTTCGAATACTCGCGCACGGTGCAGAAGATTGGGTCCGAAAAAATGGGACAGTAATATTGTTTAATTTTCTTTTTTTTTTGAAAATTGTGTAAAATTATATTATTTAATGAATATATGATCATATAATTTTGTAGATATGCGTTTGTTTCAATATTATATTACTTTAATGAAAAGTTAACTAATTTTCATTGTTATCCACTGATATAACAAATCACTTTAAAAATTTAAAAAACACATTGAATATTATTAAATTTGTTTACTAGAAACTTAAAGAAATTGATTCTATAATCAAAAAATCAAAAATAAAGAGTTATTGTAACAAAAAAAAAATAAGAAATATTAATTAAAATTTTGATAACATGAATTACACAATGATGGAACATGTTCCAAACACAGATATTTTGTGCATATTTGGCAGTAGTATTTTGTTTTCCTATTTTTCCGCCAATGACAAACAGCACAGCGATCTTGAATTCCAGGTGTTATGACTGGTATTTGTCCCTTAGCCTCATTCTGATGGTTCTGAGTAAACTGGTAGACATAGCCCATACTTTTTGGTAGTCACTGGTTAGTAACATCGAGAGTTGCAGTAAAAATTATTTACGTGGTGTTTTAGATTCTTCATTTAGACTAGTATAAATTACAAAAGAGTGTATTCCTGCTACATTAAATACACTAAAAAAAGGAACCATGGGCCATCGTCTTGTGGCACGGGAGCAATTATATTGAACGCATAATTTATCTACCTTATCTACTTCGCTCTTCGTCTCATTATATGTAATTATCATCTCAGATTTATTTGTGGTAGGATCAATATCATCTCCATGGTGCATTGTAGAAATAAGTAGGACGTTTAGATTTTTTTTGGGAATATGCGAAACTAAGGTGATTCCGTGATTAAATCCAAACATTGAAGAGCCAATGCACCTGCCATTATTTTGTGTAAATTATAATGGCAACTGTTTTTTAATTTTTAGAATAGTACCCACTAATGTTAAGTTTTTTGATTTAAGGCTATTAGCTAGATGCACACTACAAAACCAATTATCTACAATAACATTTATATTACTCTAATAAATGTGCGCACAAAGTATTTCTACTACATCTTGCGTCGGTGTACTAACTTGGAAAGGGCCATTTGGTTGTTTTCCGACGTAAACTTCTAAGTAACTGGTATAAAATTGTTTTGCATAGGAAATGGCAAAAATTTTTATACCACATTTATTCGGTTTGCTAGGAATATATTGTTTGAAACTACAATTTCCTCTAAAAGCTTCTAGTTTCTCATCTATGGTAACATAACCAGAATGAGAATAGCATTTTTTAAAGTTGCTGTTAAATTTTTTTAACAATGTTCGTATTGGAGCCAGTTTATCTACTAGTATTCTTTTATGTCTCGTGTAAACGTTTTCAAATCGCAGACATTGCAAAAGAAATTGAATCACAAGTCGAAAAGTTTCAATGCCAGTGCCATCTGTTCTCCAGAGATCCTCTAAATTCATGTGATTTGCTTTTCTAATACCAGCAAGATAAAGGAGACCAATTAGGGCTTTGATTTCGGCAATATCTGTAGGTTTCGCATCTCTTTGTCTACTGTACTCATTTATAAAAACCTGAATTTTTATATTTGTACAGTCAACAACTCGATTTAGCAATTGTTCATCAAAAATGCGATTCCAGATGCCAATAGGTGTTGAGTCAGTTTTAACAAAATGTTTTATAGTTAGCAATCGTACGAATATATTGGTACTGTGTGCTCTTACATTCTTCGGTGGACAATGTTTTTTCCACTTTGTTAATTTATCTTTACCCATAAAGTACGGCTTCCTTCTGAAACTAACATTTTCTTCCTCTTTTTAATCGGCTTCAAATTCCTGTTCAGTATCACTACATTTAGACCGTTCTTTGACACGGTCAATTTTATTTTGTTGATCATGATCTTCATACGATTCCTCGTTAGTCCATATTTCCTTAAATAATTTTAATAATCTCTTTTTCTCCTTCTCGAAATCCATATCCATATACCTATACATGTACAAATATATAAACATTGAAAATAATAAAAAGAACTTAAATCACCTTGCAGAGTAAAACTTTCAATGTCTGATCCAAAGCACTAAAATGTGTACCGGTGTACCGGACCGTGTTGCCTAATAATAAAATTATAATGCTCTTTTTTACACTACACACAGACTTCAACGATAAGTGACCGACGACTGAAGAGGTACATGAAGCAGCATGGTACAATGAATACACAAGGTATGATATTGCGCATGACATTTGACAGCTGGTCCAGGAGTGTGACGTAGCTAAGATCGCCTGAACCACCTCGAACCCATTATTACAGCTTAACGTACACATTAATTTTGAAATTATGGTTAAAAAGTGATCTAATTTTTTTTTAAATGTTTTGGTTATAATTGAATAAAAAATATATTTTCAGTAGCGTAAAACCTTTACTTCTCCTAGAGATTCAGGCGAAATATTTATTTTTGTTTTCATACATATACTAATAATATAAGTACTCTTTTTGTATGCAAATCACTTGAAATTTAAAAATTTTCTGCAGAGGAAATACTGTGAATAGGTAAATAGTAGTAGATTTGCTTATTCTGATTCACTGTCACTCACTTCCAAGCAGTTTTACTGAAATAAAAACAAAATATAGTACAATAGAGAAAAATCTGTTTTACAATTCAATATGGTATTTTAGATGAGTTATAATGAAATTTAGTAAAATAAAAAATATACACATTACTATAACCTACCGATTATTATATGCAAAATTTACTTATCAAACAATATAATAATATGAAAATAAGACACAAATTAGTTCAAACGCAAAACACAATAAATATCGACTTCAGACGACTTTACACCGGCAAGACAGAAAGCTTGTACAAAAACAAAAGTTCAACAATATTATCGGTTATTAATGGTGACTATTGCAAATTGTAAGGTATAAGATAATAAATATATTTTAAAGTATCTCAATACTGACTGAGTCATCTATTTTATAATAGAAAAATAATTTAGATATATGCTTATATATGTGTCTTTATACAAATGGTGTTTAGTTACTATTTATTTATACTGTATAGTATTTTTTTGTAAAACTGAAAGTTTTTATTTGCCATTGTATATCTGGTTTTGTACCTTTTTCAAAGTACGCTGTGCAATTGCTTGTTGCAATAGTGACAATGAAGATAAAATCTTTAAGTTTCATACATTTCCTAAAGATAGCGTGACCAGAAAACTGTGGATTATATCTTGTTGCAGATAGGATAATTTTAATTGTAATACTGCAAGAATTTGTTATACACATTTTAAAACTGAAGATTACCAAAGAAATCTACAACAGGAACTTTTAAATTACGTTTCTAAAAAGGGTCTAAAACTCAAACCTGAGGCAGTACCTAGTCTTTATTTGCCTAAATCAACATCGGCTACCCTTTTAACCAACCAAAAGAAACGCATACAAGGAGGCGAACACAGAGAGTCCAAAAAGTATGTTGAGCAGCTTCTTACTACTTCTAGGTCAACGACGTAAGTCTAAATCTTTATTTTTATTAATTATTAGTCATGAAACCTTAAATGGTTTTTTCATATCGATTTGTTAAGTAAGAAACTAGCCTCAGCCTGCTATGCAATTTGCAATAAGAACTGTTTCGGAGGAAATCAATTTAGCATCTTCCAAAATAACATATTTTTCTTTGTTAAATCATGTTATCATTGTTAAAATATACAATGTTATCATTATTATAAAAAATACCAAGATAATTTTATGTGTAAATATTACAAAAATGTCATTTTAAATGTTGTGCAATATTGTGTGCCCTCATTACACTCATATTCGATGGCCAGCTAGCTCATTCGATATAAATAAACAAATAAAGTTGACTTTGTTATTATTTATTTTGATTTTGTGTTTAGTTCAGTAGGTATATATACGTACAAATTTTGTATACCTCCATTACCACTTTTCTGTATCTTTTTAAACATCTGAAATATCGAACTCTGGAGTACCTATAAGTTAATTAACCTGTACCTACGTGTAATAAAAGATAATTAAAACTTGTCTTATAAAGGATATCTATGTTTTATAAAGGATAAATATTATAATAACATAATTTTATCATCTCTTTATAATTACTATAATTAAATTAGCCAAATTATATAAAAAAACTTAAAATTAAAAGTCTTTCCTATACAACTACATTCAAATGTTGCGGGAATAAGCGATCTTGACTACGTCATGCGCGAAAGCGAACCGATTTTGGAACATTATGTATCATACCTTGTGTATTCATTGTACCATGATGAAGCAGCAATTCCAAATCCCCACTACAATCAGAGTTACTGGAAATTATTTACAGGGCCTGTCTCATACACCGTGCGCGAGTAACGGAAGGTTAAGTGGTTTGTTTATGTTACCTGTGACTCACCTGTACCGATAAGAATTGACGGCATTGTTTCTAAAGTTGTTATTACATATGTAGTATTGTTTTATATGTGATTCATGCCCCATTAAAAATTGTCCATGAGTTTGTAGTATAAAATTTTTAATACTAATCTATTCGAGTTATATTTTTTTTTGATAGCTATATCATATTACACCTATAGAAAACTTTATTTTACAATCGACAAACTAAATATAAGGATTAAATTTCGAATCAAGATTTCTCTACTTGCAAGAAATAAGTTTGGAGTGAAAACAGGATATTCCTTTATGCATACCTAATAGATTTAATTTACATAACTGTTGCATGTCTAGCTGAAATTAGACTAAAACCAATTGCCAGATCAACAATTTAAATGAATTTATAGCGCCATTACAGCATAGTTTTTCAGACTTGAAATATAACGTTCCAAGGGCGTGGATATTTTATAGAAGTTGAAGAATTTCTAAAAGATAACGTTTTTTTCTTTAATCGTCAAAATTGCTAAATGTCAAAATGGATAATGTAATATCTATGAGAACCCTGTGAATAAAAACTCTGAAACATATTACTCTGATTTTATTTATTAATTTATTTATATATTTTTATTTATTAATGTACGTTTTTATACGTTCTTTACTACGTTCATCAACATAGTTCTTGTCAGTAACTCTCTCCAGTCCTATTTACTACTCCCTAAAGCTTTATCATCAACAATAAAGAAAGATCAGTCTACCACTACCAATATTTTTATTCTCAAAACATTTCTGTTCAGATTAAAATCGAAATAACTCTATTTCTGATAACTCTATCAGTTTTATGTAATAAACCTAGACGTCTTTATATCAATTGAAATTATGTTTAGCAGGATACTTCCTTAATCCCTCAACTATCTAACCTTACCATGGAAACCAACCTCATGATCTTACTCAAACCTTAAAATTATTTAATTTTTAACTTTTACTATTAACAGGTTGAGAGCGTTCCTAATCATTATAGCTGTGGGTGTAGAGAAAAATTCTGAAAATATCGTGGACAGAACACATCACAAACAAAGAGGTTCTGAGAAGGATGAATAAAGAAATAGAAGTTTTAAATATAATTAAAACAAGAAAATTGGAATATCTCGGACATATTACACGTGGAGAGAAATACACCTTGCTCCAACTGATTATGCAGGAAAAGATCCAAGGAAAGAGAAGCATAGGGATGCGCAACCTGAGAGAGTGGTACGGATGTACATCAAATGAACTTTTCAGGGCAGCCGTCTCAAAAGTCCGAATAGCTATAATAATTGCCGACCTCCACCGCGGAGATGGCACTTGAAGAAGAGGCGTTCGCAAAATATATAAACCACAGAACTGTCCATTACCAGTCCCCCGGAACCGGTACCTTAGCGTGAACACAATGCGTTACTGACCTTAGCGGACTGGTAATGACGTAATTAGTTTTTATATTTTTGCAGTTCTATGTTATAAATTATACGTGTTGTAATATTCATTATTAAAAGTAAAAACATTTAAAATCTTGCCATTGGCATCCGTTTTTTGATCAGCTTTTCTGTTAAGAATGTTATAAAGTGTCAAGACAGCCTACTATTTTTACAGAGTTAGAATAAAAGATCAAATGACAGAAGACTGCCTAAAATTTTATTTGTATAAATGATATTTGAAAACAAAATAATGTGTAACTAAATAATGTGTTCTTAGTTATTAAACAAAAAATAATAAAGTTTCAGAAAAATAAATAATTTTTTATAAATGCTATTTAAGTAAGATAAACACATCCCTGGTTGTTCAGGACATTCATTGCAATAACTTGTTACTTTTGTCAAAAACTATATTTGTTTCATTAAATATTTTGTAAAAGATCATCGGTTACAAATAACTTCTAAGCGTCTATAGGATTTTTTATTTCGGTAACGTTAAGATGTAATATAGGCAAATCTTGATATTGTTTTCACCAAAAACTCACCAGCTTCATTGTCACTCTCATCTATATCATGCCACTTTTCATTATCGTTTTCAGATTCTGACAATTTTTCACTTTCAATTTCTGTCTTATCATCACCGAATAAGATACTTTCTCTTACATCACTGTATGGTTCATCTGAAGAAAGAACATAGTTTTTAGAACAACTCTGCAAGCACATGGTCTCTTGAATCAGTTAGACTTTGGCGCGCATTATATTACTTGTGTTATCTTCGTTATATTTTCTATTTTCAACCGAAGTACCTGGTTCGTTACAGTCTACAGTTTTTGCTTTGTTTGTATCAGCTGTTTAAGCTAAAAACAAAATATTTTTAAAGCGAGATGACATTTATATACTAGTAAAACATGGACATATACACACCTGCTACTGAAATACAAATGATACTAAACGTGATTGACTAAGCCGGCATGCATAATATGTAAATATTTGTCGGTCCTGTAGGACCGATCTCGCACCCGAGTAACAAATTGTAATATCTGTGCGTTACCGGTCGCCAAAGCCCGGTAAATTTTTTTCTTTTTAAAATGTTTTGAATCTTAAGACAAGTGTAATGCTGTTTCTAGCATTTAAAACAAACGAATATTAACGAATATATGCAATTTTTTCTTTCCCTTCTCCAACGTATTACCACAAAAGACTGTTTCTAGAAATGTGTTTATTTAAAACTACACAAACCATCGTAAACAAAAGAGAAGACATTGGAAATATTAGTGCTATATACAGTAATCTTCTTTAAAAGAAAAGAACAAGAAATATATAAAAGTTCTTTAAAAGTTACATAGATTAAAGGGATTATTCAAAGTTCAAATAAGATAAAATTTATTTTTTATTTTTGTTTGATTTTTCCCTTCTTAATTACTTAGTAACATAAACTCTGTTGCTTGTTTAATAAGTGTAAACGAAACATTTTTACATATTATGTCAAAATTTGAAATAAAGGTTTGCATCTTAGACAAGGAAAGAGAGGGGACGCGTAATCGTATGGAATTGACTGAAGCTAAACCGGCACCAAAAAGGTTGCCAGGTCATATTTTATTTCTTCAGTAGATTAAGAATAATGGATATATCAATAAATAGATTTTTTTTTCAAAAGTAGTATGTTTAATTTAATTATTGTTTTAATTTTTAAACATTTTTCTAAAAATATAAGCTAAATATACTTTTACGTTAAAGGTTTTATAATAGTACTGTCATTCATTATGAAAAACTAATTTATTTTAATGCACTGGTTATAAAATTACTTTTAGCAAAGTAGTAAACATAGTTTTGACACTGAATTTTTCGTCATAAATTAATACGTTATTGTTTGACGATAAAAATGTGACATTTTACTAAAACCTCTGATATATTTGAGGAAAAATTCTACGTTCACAACTCAAAAAAAAGATTATATAGGAGATACTCCGGGAAACAATTGTAGTGTGCTTGATTAATGTTTTTTGGCCATTTAAAATTGACTAAGGAAATCACCCTTTGTCTTAATATCTTGTATATAAAATTTTAATAGAGGTAAAAACCAATTAAATTAGGATATTATATTGATTTTAAAGTGGCGAAATACTATAAGTTAATTGGTTAACTTTTTTATTTATAATTTAACACTGACATAATGATCACTTTTTGAACATGATTTTATCATTACATATTTTTTAGTAGATCGATATAGTGTTTAAGTAAATTAGTAAATTGAACTTAAAATCAGTAGATCTACTGAAAAATCAATAGAGCTGGTAATCCTACGAGAAGTAGTAATGGGCAACGTACAGGCACCAAAACATGGCGGCCACATCAAAACTGGCTTCACTTTTCGAAGGTTTATTCAATGAGTGTTACCTGTCCTCTCTCTTTCCTTGTCTAAGGTTTGCATAAACATAAACACTTGCTGTAGCCCCTTCCAATGCTAAGGGGTTACGTATTTAACACGCTATTATACGGTGTAGAGGCCTGGACTCTCAAACAGAACAACATAAAAAATATTGAAAGTTTCGAGATGTTTTGCTACCATCGTATGCTGAAGATAAGTTAAGTTGAAAGAGTCACAAACTGAAGTAATGCGAAGGATAGGAAAAACACAGAAATTTTGTCAACGATCAAACAAAGAAAACTCGAACATTTGGGTCACCTGATGAGAGGACATAAATACGCATTACTTTAAAATATAATGCAAGGAAAAATAGAAGGAAAACGGAATCCAGGTCGTAGAAGAATGTCATGTCTGCGTAATTTGAGAGAGTGGTTTGGCTGCACCACTAATCAACTCTTTAGATCAGCTGTAAACAAGGCCAGGATAGCCTTGATGATTTCCAATCTCAGAAAGGAGTGGCACAAGAAGAATAAGAAGGCACTTCCTCTGTCAAACTAACCTAAAATGAAGATAAAAAATAGAAGAAACATGAAAACCGTAGTAATAAGTTTTGACTGAAAGAAAAAGAAAATCAAATAATATAATATCAAATGTTAAGTAATTCTGCTAATTTTATAGTACAATCCTCACAAGGGTAAGCCTATTTAAGATACAACAACTTCATTGTCTAATGTAGTTCATTGTTTTAATTTTTAGTATGTTTGGAGAAAGAGTTAAATAAACTCGAAAAATTAACAAACTTTAAAACGTTTTACTTAAATTGGGATGACCATGCTACAAGTATTCAAATTTCCATAAAAGCTTCACTCTTATATTTAAATTATTTACCGCAAGATGGCGATGTGAAACTTTTGTTTTTTATAGGTTAACTTAGTATGCATTACAATTGCATATACATTGCAACTTAGTATGCTACAGTGTCACCTTTGACTTTATAACAGTCTACACGTAGTGCTTAATCCTGAAAAGAGTAACATTTAGAATTGTAACAGTTTTTGTGTGAATTACTAGTTATATCTGATTATTGCAGTAAGTAAAATACTGTTCTTTTTTGTGTTGTGACAGTTTTTTTCGAAGTTGTAAACGAGAAAAGTACTTTTGCTTGTTGCGGGCATATTACATTTAGAGTTTAGCCAGTTTTTTTGAATATGTAAGTATGTTTTTTCAAACTATTTTTGGAATATGTCTGTTTTGCAGAACCGGCACATACGATTTTCAAATCCACTGACGTTTCTTTTTTTATTATGACGCTTTTTTAGAATTATTGACTGTTATTTTCTTGTTTATAACTGTATGTTATCCTTCCTTGTTTTTATTTCTTATTATTTTTGTTGCAGCAAAGAAGCTGGTTTCATAGCATGCAAAGTTCATCCAGTTCAAGGATAAGCAGAATTATGGCCCTTTCAAAGAAAATAAAATCAGAGCGTTATGCACCAGATCAAGTGTGAAACTCAGGTAATCTGATAATAAATAATAAAAAAATTGTGTGCCTAAATAACGTGCCTGAAGTTTTATTTTAGGTATAATAATGTTTCTTCTTTTTCAGAAATCTTAGAAAGACAACTTTTAAAAGAGAAAAATGCTGCACTTGTTTCTTATGATAATGAAAACTATGTTATAGCTACGGATAACGATAAAAATAAGCCTGGTACATCATTATTATGGGTTGACCTTTCACTAGAATGGAAAGACGAACTCCAAATCTCGGACATTCACACAATGTAAGCCAGGTAGCCGATACTTCACTTGCGGACTTTCAAGCAGTAAATACTCCAGCAGCAAGCATTCAAGTACCAGTCGTTGAAGTTGCAGAAACTCTGGCAGCAAACTTACAAGGATCAGGACCTGAAGTACCAGATACTCAACTAGAAGACACCCAACAAGCAAACACTCATCCAGCAGACACCAAAATTGCCAGTCCTAAAAAAGAGGGAAAAAGCGAGTAGAAGTGGCAGAAAACTGGTTAAGTAACAAAGCCAAGAAATTACGAAACTCTGGCCAAGCATATACCTCAAGATCTAAATCACAAAAACCTATTGTCGTTAGGAGTATCAGACCTGCTTGTGGAGATAAATGCCGGTCAAAATGCTTTAATAAAATAGATGAAAATACCAGGAAAGATATTTTAAAGAAATATTGGTTCCTAAAAATATAAAATGACAGAGGGTTTTTATTCAAAAATGCATGAAACCAGTCAAACCAGCGTACAGGTACAGCAGTGCAGAGAGGCCTAAACAACATAATAATGCATACTATTTTCATATAAATAATAATGAGCAAGTTCGCGTATGCAAATACTTTTTTATGGCTACGCTAGATATCAACAATCGAATTACAAGAACGGTCGTTGACAAAGCTGAAAAAGGGTTCCTGGAAGTACACTTAAAAGGTTAACACAAAAACCATAAAAAAGTGGATCCATCAATTAAAGACGGAGTTCGTGAGCACACTCGATCGATTTCTCTTATTAAGAGCTACCATCTTCGTAAGCAAACCAATAGGGAATACATGAAAGGTGGAAAAAATTTAACTGATATATTGAATGACTATTTGCCAGGAAAACAATCTACCGCACGCAAATTTAGTGATGTTTTCAAAAATTTTTAACACAGAGTTTAACATTAGTTTCTTTATATCCAGAAAAAATAGCTGTGAGTTGTGTGATGCCTATGAAAATGATATAGCAGAAGCTAAGAAAATGTTAGAACACAAGGTATGTATTACATTTGAAAGAAAAACATTTATCGAGAAAAGAAAAATCCCAAGAAAAGGCGAAGGCTAATACCAATTAGATTATATTAGTTTATGACTTGCAAGCAGTTTTTTTTACGCCGCAAGGAACTGAATCTGTTTTTTTACAATAAATCGAAGTTGAATTGCTACAACTTCACGGTGTCTGATTTGAAAACTGGTTCAACGGAATGCTACTTTTGGCATGAAGGGCATGGAAATAGGGGGAGTGATGAAATAGGTTCCTGTGTACTTAATTTCATAGAAAAAAAAAACTGGGCACTTTTAATAAAGAAGCTGGGCTTGACTTCGTTTTCTTTTCAGATAATTGTGGCCAAAAAAAAAAAGAGATTTCTAATTGCTATATACATTTATGCTCTGGGTAAATACCCTAAAATACGTTCAATAACCCATAAATATTTAATGAGAGGACAGAATAATATAAAATAAAGTGGACATAGTCAGAATGAAGGCGACTCTATTCATTCAACTATTGAGAAGGCGTAAAGAAAAGTTTAAAATCTGGTCCTATCTATGTGCCCAGTCAGTGTGCATAAATCATTCGTTTGGCAAAAAAAAGAAGAAAGAACCTTACCATATAAGTGAATTCGGTTACTTGGATTTTTATTCACTTAAAAAATTGTGTGACGATATAGGCATGACAGGCATCAAATCTTTGAAGATTACTGAAGTAAAGGTATTTAAGTCAAATCAAGGAAATCCTAGGACCTTCTATTATAAAACCTCCTATAAAGATGAAAAGTTCCAGCACGTAGATCTCTGCCGAAGAACAAACAGTACTGTTACGATAGATAATGACGTGTCATATGACTCAAAATTGTAAACATATTTATTACTAATATCTTTTCTATTCAAGTCTTTTCTAGATCGTAAATATACCTGCCGGCAGAAACCTCTAGAGCCATGGGTCCCCCTACGATATAAAAAAACCTGTTTACATTGATGGAACTGTTTTGAATGAAAGGTCATCGATTCATCGCCGGGATTCCAGAACTAACGGCATTTTATATTTAAAGAAGGAACTCTGCTGAAAACAGTTAGTTAGTTTTTGAACATCGCGTCGGGTTTTAAAATGTAACGCACGTATTATAAGAAATGTAGATAAATTATATAATTATTGGTGTAATATAAATTAGTTATATTGTACAAATAAAGACTTTAAATAAACTTTTAAGTGTTATAAGTGTAGAACCTTTAATAATAAATAAAAACAATAAATTAGGTTATTAATAATATTACAATACTATTCCAAGTACCTTACAACGAGCCTACAAAAGTGTACTTAGCATTAAAGACAATAAGAAAAAGATCTCTAGGATTTAGTAAAGAATAATCACATTCCCATTTGTTATTTAGTATTATGTAACTCTTTTTAACAATAAAGAAAAAAGTTTTTTCTGTTTTTCTTTGTGTTTACTTTATTACACTCTAACAACGGGATTTTTAAGATGATAATTATCTTGTCCTAAAAAATGTCACAATATCGGCATATTTTTATTTTTTTACTATTAACTGCAAAAATTGAAATTTCTGAGGAAAATAATGCACCAATAACACTAAGCTAATATATTCCAGTTTACAATAAAATAGCATTTAAGCTTGCATTTAGTCATGGAACTGAGAAATACATGTTCAACGGAACTAAAATCTTTGACATCATTTTTCTCAAAACAACGTTTTTTTTAATTGTCACTCTTTTTTAGCAGAGGTTGATATATATATATATATATATATATATATATATATATATATATATATATATATATATATATATATATATATATATATATATATATATATATATATATATATATATATATATATGTATATATATATACATCTAGCGGTTAATGTAAGCTCCGTTCTAAAACGGTATTATACTAACTCCAGTAGAATATACACCGTGTATTTTATTATCTGAGTAGCGGTTTATGTAGACTCCGACCAACACGTAGGATTAAGTGGACTCCACAAAAGGATAAACCATTTGTGGGATCCGTATTTACGATATTGCATATACTTCTAAACTCTGAGATAGCGCG
>NW_027312411.1:0-30506 GCF_040954645.1 Diabrotica undecimpunctata | reverse complement strand
ATCTCAGAGTCATTGCTGTAAACTTAAAGAAAAAGGTGTGTAACACATGCATACTACTAGTACCTACGGCTTCGAGACAATGGCCCTTAACAAAAAATCTGCTAAAAATTTAGAAACAACGCAAAGAGCAATCTAACGGATCATGCTTGGAATATCACTGAGAGACAAGATTAGAAACACCGAGATAAGATAGAACGAAGATTACGGATATTGTGAAAGAAATAACAAAAATAAAATGGCGCTGGGCGGTTCACGTCGCCCGATATAATGGCAACAGGTGGACACGGAGAATTCTAGAATGGAGACCAAGGACGACATCAAGAAGAGTGGAAAGACCTCAAAAAAGGATGTGTAGATGATATAAGAGCAGTGGTAGGCAAACAGTGGATTAGATTGGCGAAAGATAGAGAAAGATGGAAGAAATTGGGAGAGACCTACATTCAGGAGTGGATGGAAAATGGTTGACAAAGAAGAAAAAGAAGACGTGTCTTAGAAGAAAATTTTCAGTTTTCTTTAAATACCCCAAAACATTTTTTAAGTGATTCCAATGGTTGATAAAAAAAACAGTTTTAAAATTGACTACTGTAAAACATATATCTGGTATTATTCCTACAATAATGTACATAAGTGATCCAATACATGTAAGTTGTTTATAAGGCACATTAGGGAGATCATTCTCATTTTAAATTAAATTTAATTTTGGTTGAATAGACAGATCCAAGGGTTTACAATAATTCAAATTAAATTGGTTTAAAACTTTTCCAATTAAATTCTTTTGTGAAATTAATAAAAAAATCATCTTTCATTTTCAATTTCAATACCCAGAAACACTTTTTTATTTGAATTATTAGTTAAATCTTTCATTTCAAATTCTTATGATGAGACAGATACTTCCCACCATTGTCAGTACGTAACATGGATATTTTAGTTTTAAATTGGGCACTTACCATTGTTTCATATTCCAGAAACTTCTCCAATACTTCACTTTTTTTCTTTAATTACATACACTTGTGAAAAGTGAGAAAAATGATCAATAAAGGATACAAAGTACCTACATCCATCATATGATACTGGAGAAAATGGACGTTCCATGCACTCATTTCTTTTATGTCCTATTTTACCGCACTTGTAGCATTTAAATCGAAAATTGTCCTGTCTTTGTCCTACTACTAGATATTGTCTATTTGACTGTCGTCCATCATTTCATCATCCTTCTGTACTATGATTTTCAGGATCATGTGTGACCTGTTGGGAATTGGCATGCTAAATAGCATGCTTGTATCAATACCATTACTTGGATTTTAACTGATGTCAATTGCTGTGACTCCGGCATAGCAGCTAACAATTGTGAAAATTGTTAATTTTGCACTAGTATAACAACTCATATTTCTTAATTTACGTTAAATTTTAACTTAACCGACAAATCTTTTTGCAAATATATGTCTTTTAAAGTGTTGAACATATCTCTGGCTGTCTTTTTATCTTTTACAATCCGTATCACATGATCCGCTAAGCATTGCACAAGATTCCTTGCTTTACCACCATTCTTTTTTAAGGTGTCATCAATTATGTTTTTTTGTAAAATTTCCAGCAAATCATTTTGTTCCAACATTAATTCCAAGCAAAAATTCTAATTTGAAAAATCTGTACCATCAAATTGTTTAAAATTTGCTACCTGTACGTTCACGTTTCCATAGTTCCAAAATTCCAAGATCCAAATTCCTGTTGCCCCTTCAAATCACAAACTATTCCATTACTGTCACATAACTGGGCCCGTAACCAGAAGTGAGCACTGGAAGCAGTGAAACAAACAATATTTCACTATTTATTGAATACTTTTAATAATAAGAATCTTGATAGCCAACGGTCATTACAATACAATAACGAACAACATCAAGTAAACTTGCCTATCTGATCTACCTACAGACTTATTCTATAGAATTACAGAATTGTGATATTTCAACAATACTAATATTTCATACAGTTCTAATGTCCTTAATTACTTTTCCAGCTTTAGTTAAAAATAATTTCCCAACTTCAGTAAATCAGTCAAAATTAAATATTTGCATGCATCAGCTTAAAATCAGTTCAACGGATAAATAAGGAAAGCTGAGAAACAGAAAATTGTAACTTAACTAGTAATAAGTTGTCTTCTTAACAGAACGTATAGAAATAGGCAGAGCAATAAGGCAAGGGGACTCACTGAATCCCATGCTCTTCAATTTAATCATTGAAAAAATCATTAAAATCGTTTACAAAGGAAGAATATACAGAATGGGAAACATAGAAATCAAAATACTCTGTTACTCAGACGACGCAATATTGATAGCCCAAGATAAAGATAGTCTGCAAAGACTGGTCCACAGATTTAACATATTATGAACAAAAGAATTTAATATGACAATTTCATCTCAGAAAACTAAAACAATAGTAGTCTGCAAAGAAGCAACTAGATGTAAAATAGAAATTGATGACATCAGTATTGAACAAGTAATGGAAAGAAAGTACCTGAGAACTACACTGTCTAGCTATTGTGATTTGGACAAAGAAGTGAGA
The DNA here is from genome assembly GCF_040954645.1 of Diabrotica undecimpunctata. Lineage (NCBI taxonomy): Eukaryota > Metazoa > Arthropoda > Insecta > Coleoptera > Chrysomelidae > Diabrotica > Diabrotica undecimpunctata. Next base: position 27,950 of record NW_027312411.1, on the reverse strand, counting down.
GATCAAGTATAAAAAGCAAATAGACTGGTAGGATGCGTTAATAACACTATACGGCGAAACAGACACAATAATTCTGAGATATAGTCAAGAATTTATAAAGACAGTATAAGACCAACAATGACATATGCCTTAGAAACAAGACCTGACACAGCCACAACGCAAAGGCTACTGGAAACAGCAGAGATTAAAGTGCTGAGAAGAATTACAGGAAATATGCTAAGAGATCGAAAGAGAAGTCAAGATATTAGACGAAAATGTTACGTACATTGTATAAACGAATGGACACAAAAGAAAAAAAGAATGAAATAACCACATAAGCAGAAAGGAGGAGACCCATGTCGTCAAAATAGCAAGAGATAAGTCACCAATCGATAGAAGAAGTATCGGACGACCGCGCAAAAGATGGAGTGACAACTATCCATAGAGGTATTAATCCGCCAATGAACCAGCAGAATTGCTTATAAAGAAGAAAAAGAAGAAGAAGAAGAATTAATGATTTAAAAAAATACTTTTAGTTCTCAATCTGCCAGTTTAGTGGAAATTTTACTCATTTATTTATGTTGTTCATTGTTTACCACTGGTATTGAACATAATTCTTCTGTTAAACATGTGCAGTAGGAGAGGTGAAAATCACCAAAAAGCCAAAGGGATCCTTTTTAATTTTCCAGATCCACTGTTGTTATCCACTGTTGTACCAATCAAGGGATATTTGATTATGGAAGAATATATCATGACCTGATCCTATTTTAACAAATAATTGTTCAATAACCTGTGGAGAGTGTATTATGGAACTTACATGACTTTTTAATGCTGCTATTAACACTCCACCACCTCTTAAAGCAGTACTAGAATTTTGGCTTCTATCACTTCGGTAAATAATATAATCAGACAATCCCAACTCACAGTCACTGATTTGCCATGTTTTAGTTAATATTAATATGGAATAATTATTGGCGGCAATATTTGCTTAAAGTACTGTTATTTTACTTTTTAATCCACGTATATTTTGATAAAAAGTTTCTAGTTTTTGTTTTGGATTAACCTTAAATGAACCTACAGCTGGAAAAGGCCCTATTTTGGGTGTCTGTCTTCACTATACAAGAAATTCGGTTGTCATTTTTAACAAATACGTTTTTTTACATTATTTTACCGTCTTTGAACTCCTCTTGTACCGAGTTGTATCCCTTCTCTTTTTCCTATGAAGTAGAGTCAAAGCTAGCAAATCCTTTAAGTTTATAACCATTTTTTATTGTATTCTCAATATGTGTTACTGAATTTAACGTCACTTTAAACGTTTGAATTTTTTTGTTTGGCTTACTAATTCTGGATGCATTTACTATTGCAGGTAGATTTTCTGATATTACTAACAATACTTAACTAGCTTCCTCAATATCATTCCCTTCAGGTACATTATACAGCATAGTATCTCTATCTCATTAAAAACCTGTACAGGGCTGTTATTTGATTCTGAGTTATTAATTGTTGTGCATGTAAGATTTGTATATTTTAAAAAATCAAGCTCTTGGCGAAGTGTCTCAAACATCTAAATTAGTTTTGGGAATAATGTTAAAACTTTTTTTTATAATCAGTGCAGAAAAACTTGAGTTTAAGTCTGGTCCCTCTCAATTACATCACCAATCTCAGAAGCACTAAGTCCGGAGCAAAACCTTTTATAAAAAACCCCCTAAAGCTGTCACATGTGACCTAATCCTAATTAAAAACATAATTTTGGCACTTGCTCCATTTCATTTGAAAAATTTTAGGTTTAAAATTTGTGTGTCTATGTGTGTTGTATTAAAAAGTGTCTATTTTTTTTAAATAGTACGATTTTGGGGTTTCTAACAATTATGCAACTTAAATGAAACGAACTCAACACTTTCATGCTCTTATATTCAAACATATGATACATTGTGAGTTTATAAGTTACGAAATGGGTTACACTAATAGCAGTTTTAAGAAATAAAGTCACAAACATTAGTATTATTCAAAATATGGTTATCACATCTCTTAATAAAATACTCAAATAAAAACACTAAAACAAAGGAGTTTTGTATCCCTTAGTGCAATAAAGCTAAAGAATAGAACAAATTTACGGATTATCGTTTCAAATGAAAGAAAGAAGCACATTAGAAAGAATGATGGTGACATTTCCGCTATGCTATTAAGAGAAAAGAAAAAATATTTAAACTGCACTGATGTTTGAAGTTCATAAAATAAATTTATTTGAGTGATACATTAAGCAATTGCTGCTTTTGTTTGGCAGGGACCATGGCTCATTTTAACAGTGTCTGATATATAGTATTCAATTTTGTTGTAGTCGTAACTAGGTTTATTTGATCATTTATTATGCTTTAATATTTAAACTGCAATCATGTCCTCCATAAAGCGTAAAACTAAAGCAGGCGCCTATAAAAGATATAGTGAATAGAGCGTCTACTAACTTGGAACTCCTTTTATGTTCCATAAGGTAATAAAACAGTATAATTTCTAGCAGTTTATTAGTATTTATTATTTAAGTTGGGATACACATACGAATTATTTATAAGCATTATTAATGCAGTTTTCATAATTTATTGTTTAAGTATTATAAAGGTTACAAAGAATCAATAAACTAGAAAAATAAGCAGTAAGTAATATACATATTTTGTGTAACAATAAAACACTGAAAACTTTGTTTTCAAAACTTCCACAAAATTTATTATAGAATCTTATCACTACATCTGTTTCGGCAGAAATAAGTTGAGGAGGGGAGAACTGTTTGTCTCAAGTTGGTCATTCAGAATTATATATGTGTTTTTTAATTTGTTGATTTCCATAGATTCTAACAAAGATAGCTTAAAGCATTTATTTTGAATGTGGAGAATTTTAAATTCGTCATTAAAAGAATGATTGTGATCTAGAAGGTGAAGTGCGTATGTAGAATCTGTTTTTCTATTATTGAAAGCCCTTTTATGTTCTGCTATTCGTTTATTTAAATTTCTACCAGTTTGACCGATGCAAGTTTTTGGGCAGTCGCCCCACATTTAAGTTTGTACACACCACTGTGTAAGTGTTTTTTATTTTGGCTCTTGTTGTTTTTAATATATTTGCCTAGGTTGTTATTTGTTCTGAAAGCAGGTGTTATTCCTTTCTTTTTTATGTGTTTGGCTATTTTTGTTGATATTTTGCCTGTATATGTAATCGAGCAGAAGGTACTGGGTTTTTTCTCTGGTGGTGGAAATACTAATTCCAGGGCTTTCTTGTGTAGTTTTTGATTTAACATTTTATTAATTGTTTGTTCGTTGTATCCATTGTTTACTGCTATTTGCTTAATGATATTTAATTTTGTCTCAAAATTGTATTTTGACATCGGAATTTCTGTTAATCTATGTAACATACTATGATAGGCTGCCAGTTTATGTTGTGTGGGATGGGCTGATGAATTGTGAATAGTCGTGTCAGTATGGGTAAGTTTATGAAATATGGAGAAGTCATGTTTGTTTTTAAGTCTGATAATTTTTAAATCTAAAAAATTTATGGATTGATTTTGTTCTGTTTCTATTGTAAATTCAATATGACTATGAAGTGAATTAATATACGATAAAAATTGGTCGAGTTGCCTGTTAGTTCCTGTGAAACATACCAGTACGTCGTCTACGTATCTTCACCAATATAAAAACTGTTTGAATATGGGATGTTTTGAAATCTTTGTCTCTAGGATGATCCATAAAAATATCTGATAGCAATGGGCTTAGAGGATTGCCCATTATAAGTCCTGCACTGTTATTTGTATATATTTCATTATTAAATTCAAAGTATTATGCAAACTTCAAGAAGATGTAAAATTTCAGATGTAATGATTGGATTTGTACTATTTTGGTCTAAAAGGTTTACTGTGTTTACTATAAAGTGTAAACGCATGCCAAAAATAGATCACTTGAGAAAGGCAATCATCCGAAACAGCTGTAGTGATAAGAGTTTTAAATAAATTTTGTGGAAGTTTTGAAAACAAAGTTTTTAGTGTTTTATTGTTACATAAAATGAATTTCCATCAAGTAACGGTCGAATCCATCATTTATACATATTTTGGATAACCTGACTGTTCTTTTATATTTTTTTTTATTTTATTTATCCGCATCAACCACTAAGGTTATTAGCGGTAGGTTTCTGATACAAAAATACATTAGAAAATACAAAATACAAAATACAAAAGATACATTTTAAAAGTCATGACTTACAACAATATGGTACAATGTACATTTAACAAAAATTAAATCATAATTTATTATAGAGTTTACAGTAATTTAAAAAAGACAAAACTTCATTGAATTTTGTAACCAGTGCTTCTTTCAGGCTGTTGGGTATCTTGAATATCATCTTGGCTGAGGTGTTATCTGAACATTCTATTATTATATATGGTTGACTGTAAAGGTGTTTGGCATCTTTGGCACATTGGTAGTGGTTCTTTGGATATTATGTAGCCGTGCGTGAGTCATGTATGCCCAAGACGGAGTCTGTTGATAATTACCTGGTCTTTTCGTTTTGGTGGTATAGATTTTTTGATGATACGCCTGGTTTGATGCTTTTAAGATTTGTGTTTGTTTGATCCCATACTTCTTGCAAGATTTTATTTACATGAGTCTTAAATAAAGTTTTAGTATCTGATATTGGTATACCTGTTGTAGTCGGTATGTTCACATTGTTTATTGCCTTAAACGCTGTTTTATCTGCTAGCTCATTACCAGTTATTCCAACATGGGATCGGACCCACATAAACGATATGGTTTCCCCAGAAAATTGGAGCTGTTGCAAAGCGTCTTTAATTAGGAATAGATTGATATGTGTAAGATATACATGTTTAATGGCCTGTAAAGAACGTAATGAATCTTATAATATTAGTATTTGTTTACATTTGTGGTTTTGCAGTATAAATACTACAGCCGTCAGTTAATCAAGTGGCAGAAATTACGTTTACTGATACAGTAGCAGCTGCTACTCCGTTGCAATCTTTGGAGACACCAGTAAAGAACAATTTGTAAGTGGAATATTTGAGTAAATTTACATGATACTGAAGTCTGACCTCAGCAGAAATGTGTGAATGAATATCATGATTAAGTAAGGAGAGGTCTACTATTGGTAAAGAAACTGTCCAGGGAGGTGCCTGATATATTTTTATGGGTGCCAAGGTAATTTGTTTGATATAATACGGTAGTCGTCTTTTAAAAATTTATTCAAATGGAATCTTGCGTATATTTCGGCCTAAATTGTGCAAAAAATGTACTTCGTAATATGTATATCTTTAAATACAAATAAACCCAGAAAAAATTATTCCCAGAAACACTTTTCCACACAATTCCACACGAGAAAAAAACGCAAGTCAACCACCTCGTGCTGTATATCCATGAATCATTCAACCAACTGTCAGCTATGCAAAAATAGTTCAGGAAGAGATAATAGAAATACATTTTACACAGATAAGGCTTTTTATGTAATAGAAACAACAACTCCTTAACACACACAAAACAATTTAGAACCAAATAAGTTAATGAAAAGAATGGATGAGATGTTTGATCTCATAATGATTTTATGTAAAATTAACCATCAACAATAAACTCAAAATGTGCTGTTAGAATGCCATTGACTTAACCACTCAATTCCACAAAGTTTAAGCCTTTATGTTCTCTCATATTCTAGACGTTATGTTTATTTTCGAAGCATACATATCACTAATAAGATCCATTTCTATATTACCAAACATTCCACCTATGTAATTCAACGTCCATTAGGTTGTGGTCCATTAGGGTCCGATTATTATAAGAAAGAACATTAAGCATCATGAAATAAATAAAATTAGTAGAGTTAACATCCAATCTATATCAGTGAAGGTCGAAGATTTACAAGGCCCAATTATTTTCACTGCTGTTTATTACTGAAAGAATAAAATAATTAAAGCTGATTATTTTAATCAATACTTTAAGATTGCTTGGACGCCCTTTCATTACTGCTGGAGATTATAATTCCAAACATCTTAAATGGGGCTCCAGAATCATAACTTCACGTATACGAGAATAAAATTAAAAAGTAATAATAAGAATCATTTAATTTTTCTGTCTTCTGGACAGCCTCTTTATTGGCCCACTGAAAGACAAAAAATTCCTGATCTTATTGATTTCACTATAGTTAAAGAAATATCACATACGTATCTCCAAATTTCTCCTTAATTTCACAACAAACTTCACAACAATTTCAGAACAAACTGGAACAGATATAGAGAAAAATTAAAAACATACATTAACCTAAATTTGCCTCTTAAAAGTGATAGCGACATAGAAAATGCAATTGCTCATTTAACTACATTTATTCAGGAAGCTGTTTCGACGCCCATCCCATAAATTACCTACAAACTCTTCTCCGAAGTCCTATTGGAATAGGTAATTTATGGGAAACAAAACTGCGAAAGAGGTGTTAGCTCTCTAGGCATCCAGAAGATAAAGCAAATCTTAATAGAGCTTGCAAACTAATTAAAATAAAATTGATGGAACCTAAAAATAATGGAATTAACAAATATTTAAAGAACCTCTCATCTGCAGATGATACAAACTATTCGCTGTGGAAACTAACAAAACACTTAAACACAACGAACAAATAAATATGCCAATCAGAAAACAAAATGGTACTTGGGCTAAAACTGACATAGATAAATACTTTTGCAAATCATCTAGGCAAGTTATTTCAACCTCATCAGAGGAAATAAAGCTATTCATAAAGTCGTAAATGCACCATATCAAATGGTTCTGCCTATTGGACCTGTTGAGAAATCTGTAGTCAAAAAAGAAGTAATTGATAATCTGGAAATTAAAAAGTCACCTGGATATGATAAAATATTTAGTTCAGTACTAAAACATCTACCCAACGAATGCGTAAGTTTAATCAGTTATATATTTAATTCAAAGTTGCTCATCTTGTTCTTATTCCAAAACCTAATGCCTAAAATACACTACCGGCGATAATGGTTAAACGTGTGATCGTCTATGATAGGCACAATCATCCTTCAAGCGTCCACACAATCGTCCGTAATAGTATGTCGAACCCCACACATCAAGCGATTGCCTTTGATGCGTCTCCGAAAAACCGACCGATTTGAGTTAGGCCGGTAAGTATCGAACTTATTTGATAGTCTGTTGGTATTTTGGTAGCAGTTTGTAACTCTGAGATAGCGCGACTCATTAGTCTGTAATTTTCTAGTTAGTATTTGTCTCCTTTCTTGTGTCGTAAAAGTACCTGCGCGTTTTGCCAAGACGTTGGAATAGCACCTCCAAAGAGCCACTTGTTTATTTAGATTTTAACTACCTTTATAGTGGTTTTAGCTCCAGCTGTAATCCTCTCTTTTGTTATTACATTGTCTCCAAGAGCTTTTTTATTTATTATCTATTTTGCTACGTTGGACGAGTATAATTGTGAATAGGTCTAAACCAATAAGGTGCCCCAATTAACTCACCCTTGGGTTACCTGGGCCGTACATATGCAGTCTTAATGGAGACAGATAATTGAGACAATAACAATAATAATCAAAGCAGTAGTCAAACGAAGAAATTGTTCACGCACTTTAATAATAAATAAACGTAAAACATTTGAACTATAAATTCCAGACGAATATAGAGTCAATATATTATTACCTGTTTACAAAAACAAGAAATATATACAACAATATACACATTAAGGCCATAAAACTATTTAATCACACCATAAAAATATGAAAGAGGTTACATGATAAACGAATATGAGAAGAAATCGAACTATCTGTATCCGTTTGGTGTTACGTAAGGCAGATTAACGTAATATTCAGTTTTCATTATAAGGCAAATGGCAAATGATGAAAAATATAGGAGTAAAAAAACGCTGACATGGTATTCATTAATCTTAAAAAAGTATATGATAAAATTCCTCGAAAGATTCTGTGGTGGCCGTATAATATAATGATGGATGGATATATCCTTTTGGATACATATTTGGATACATCGCCTCTTGGCGATGTTATTTAATAAACTACGTCTTGTTTATTAACGACGTTGAGAAATATATTAAAGTGTGATGTATCTCATTTATTCGCTACTTTTATAGCATATCGATGACATTATTTATTTATTGTTAATGTTTAGGTATCACATTACAAAGCACGACTCAACTGAAATACTGGTCTGTCTACGATTATAATAACATAGAGCTGTGAGGCTTTGATTCTCATTATTTAGTTCACAATAACTATTAATATCACTTATGGTGCAAGGTTGAAATCGGAGTGCAATTAAGATATTTTAAAACTAACACACCCTGTTATTAATTACGTGCACCCCAGTTTTCCAATTCAAAACAATTTTATTTTATTTATGAATGCTTATATCTTAATATCTCAAAACAGGCGCTCAATAAAAAGAGAGAATTAAAAAAAAATGCTGTAAACTACCATAAGACCAGATATGATGTATAAAACTGAATGTTAGTTAGTTAAAAAGAAATTTTAACAATGAACACATGTAGTGGAAATGCTTAAATGCATTGCAAGAAGGGATATCAAGAAAGGATTAAATTAAGAATGAGTATATTAGGTTAAGTTCTGAAACTGTTCTGGAACTGGAACAATACATAAAAGAAATCAAAGAACTGCATTTATAAAATACCATGTAAATGCAACTATTTCTATGTCGGAAAAACCGCAGGACCACTAAGTTTCAGGATAAACGAACATGAAACATACATTAAAAACAAGGACTTCGACAAATCACAGATATGCAAACATATCTGAGTGATATGCAAACATATCTGAGTGATATGCAAACATATCTGAGTGATATGCAAACATATCTGAGTGATATGCAAACAGTGAGTATAGAGTGTAATAGTCATGAAAAAAACAGATATAAAAATCAAAAAAGTTTAAGAATCAGCTCCTATCTTATTTAATGAAAAAAAATGTGTAGCAAACCCATCAGCAGAACGTAGCAGGCTTTGGTTGCCAATTCTAAATACTACTGACAGGCTAGTTAACCAAATAAACAAGGATTTTAACGCCAAAAGATACTGTTCTGCTGCTTTCCTTGACATATCTCAGGCTTTTGACAAGGTATGGCACATAGGACTACAAATAAAATTAAAGAAGCTCCTACCCTATCCTCACTTTCAGCTCTTAAAATCCTACATAGAAAATAGACACTTGAAGCACGGTACCGAGCACACTAAGATATATCCTATTCACTCAGGCATCCCACAAGGCAGCGTTCTCTGTCCAATTCTATATCTTTTGTACAAAGCGGACATTCCAACATCTAGTACAAATACTGTTGCAACGTATGCAGATGACACTACCATCCTGGCTTTCCATACAGATCCATCAACAGCATCAAGAAATCTTCTATCAAACCTAAATAGAATTCAGCAATGGATCATCAAATCTAATGGAACTAAGTCAATACATGTTACATTTACGCTACGTAGAGAAACATTCCCCCCTGTATATATTGATAATTGTCTAATTCCTTAATCCGAGGACGCTAAATATTTTGGCATGCACTTGGATCGCCGTCTAACTTGGAAAAAACATATTTTTAAAGAACGAAAACAGCTTGGACTTAAATTGAGAAATATGTCATTGGATGCAATTCAAAACTATATTAGAATAACAAAATTTTACTCTACAAGTCCATCCTTAAGCCCATATGGACTTATGGGATTCAGCTATGGGGCACTGCTAGCATCTTCAATACAAACATCTTACAGAGATTCCAAAACAAGGTGCTGCGTGCCATAGTCAATGCGCCATACTATGTATCCAACGAGGCGATTCAACACGACATCCCCCTAGAATCCGTGAAAGAAGACATACAATGTTTTAGTGCTAAATACTGTGAACGAGTTCTAGTGCTTCTCCTAATGCGTTTGCTCGACAACTAAATGTGCGGAACGTCTTTGAAGTGCGTAGACTAAAACGGCAATTGCCGTCTGATTTGTCCAACTGAACATAATAAGTGTATTCAAACTAATAAAATTTTAATTTTAGAATTGTAAAGAAGTTACTCACTGGAGTAACTCTCTACATGTCTGCACTTTTTACCATACCAAATGCTTAACGCCCACTGGACAGATTGTTGTACTCAATGGAGTTAATATAAAAAAACTATGAAAGAAGAGCAACAAGACCATACCAACAAGAATGAATGAAGAAAGTCGGAGATATATCGTCTACAATGATACACAGTGCATATGCAACATACAATACACAAACATAATACACACAAACACAACATATAAATGGGTAATGCATATATAAATAATGCAGAGACACAAAAATAATTAGAATGGGATGTTCCTAGGGCACAGAAATTAACCCTTAGATTTTTTTCAGCTAAAAGCATGGCTGTTGCCTACAAGACCGTGGCCAAGAAAGTCAACCGTCAATTTTTTAAAAGATATAATTTCTTCAACAATTTTGGCAGTTATACTTTTTTCACAAAATTCTTAAATAATCTTTTATGAAAACGATTTCCGGAGTAGAAATCAAAACTTCAAATATTAGTTAAAAATGTAATTTTTATTAGAATCAATTGTAGCTTAATCCCAAATAAATATAATATTTAACTAAGTATATTAGGGACTGGTTAGCACAGATGGTTCGGATGGTTTGAGTATGTTCAAGGTCGAGACATTAGTCACCTAATAAGAAGAATTGATGATTTGTAAGTTCCTGGAAATAGAAGGAAAAGAGGACCAAAGAAGACCTGGGAGAGATGTTTTTACAGGATATTATAAGTAAAGGGAATTGATAGTGGTATGATCCAAGATAGAAACTTATGCAGTGATTTAATTAGAGAAGTCGACCCCACATTGGAATAAAGACAAAGGGAATAATAATGGTTGGTATTTAAAGTCATACTTTATAATAAATAACGATTTTTTTTAATCTACAGCACCTTCCCTAAGTTTATTAAATCAAAAGCTGTGCTATGTTCGACAAAAAAAAACATTCCCAAATTTATTTTCTAAATGTTCTTCTTTTCTTCTTAATCTTCAAAACATGAATCAGTAAATTAAAATGACTACTAACAAATGGCATTGTGTCAATAAATCTTTAAAATAACTAAAAGAAAAGTTTCTATAACCGCACTAAAACCTAACATGATTTTAAGCGGATAAAGTCATCGACATAGAATCAATTATTTAACAACTCAATTGTAGCCTTGTCCTTAAACCCATCGATTATTTTTCGAATTACTTGTTCTGAACTTCCAAACACAATAAGAGAAACCGGAGTTTAAAAGTTTAAGTAGCAAACAAAGAAAAAGTTTTATTGTCGGACTCTAAAGAGCGGAACTTGTATTGCCGATACGTGGAGGTATCTGGGAATGATTTATTGAATAAAATGGTAAAATAACAAGTCTTTATTTATTTTTGTTTTGAGACAAAAATCGTAAAGGCTCTTTTGACAAATATCTTATTTCAATTTTTATATATGTATCTTATGTATGTATGTATGTTATATGTACTCACAAAGTCTTGATTTTGTTCAAATCTGAAGTTTCATTATATATATATATATATATATATATATATATATATATATATATATATTATTATATATTATTATATATGTTATTTCCCTCTATTTTTTCGGTCCGTTGCTTTCTCTCTCCAATTTCTCACGCCTATTTCTGACAAGTCTTGCTTTACTGCTTTTAACCACTTCTTCTTTGGACGTCTTTTTTTCCCTTATTTCTTCCTCCTTCAGTATTGTTTTAACATTTCGATTCTCTGGCATTCGTATAATGTAACCAAGCCATCTAGCTCTTTGGGCTCGTATTACTAGTTTCTCATATATTCTCAATATTCCTCATTTTGCCGTAATTACTAGTTTACTCTGAGATAGCGCGTATATTTCTTTATTCTTTCGTCTTCTCCGAATATTCTCTGCCGTCTTTATTCCTCCAAAGATTTTTCTGAGCACCTTTCTTTCCCAGATCTCTACGTTCTTTTTCCTGCTGGTTCATAATCTACGTTTCACTGGCATACATCTCCGTGGGTCTGATTACTGTCTCGTAGACTCGTAGTTTAGCTGTTCTTGACACATTTTTTACTTTCAGTAATTAATTTAATGATCCTATCGCTCTGCGTCCCTTCATTAATCTTTTGTCTATCTCTTTTTCTTTTTTTTTCGTGTTCGTTAGGGTTAGTGCTAGGTATTCAAATTCTGACACTTTTTCTAAACTGAAGACAGTCCCTGCTTCTTTTATTTTACTATATTTGTTATTATTTGTTATGTCTCCTCTTATTTCCATATATTGCGGTTTTGTTTGGTTTATTATTAATCCGTATCTTTTCGCTTCTTCTCCAAGTTTCTGGAAAACTTTTTCTTAATGTTTTTTTATTCTCTTAGTATCACATCATTGGCGTACGCTATGCACTGTTTCCTGCTATTGAAAATAGTCCTGTTTGTACTTATATTTGATCATCTTACGATTTATTCTAATAATAGGTTCAATATATTCGGAAATAGCGGATCTGCTTGTTTTAAACCTCTATTCACTGTGATCTGTCTTAAAAAGCTTACTTCCATTGTTACCCTATTCATCGTGTTCCTAAGCTTTATTCTCATTAGCCTTATAAGCTTTTCTGGTATTCCTAATGTTCTCATGGACTCATATAGCACCGTTCGATTTAGGGAGTCATATGCTTGTTTTAAAATCGATAACTAGCATACGTAATCCTAAGTTTTATTCGTAGCTATTATTTTATATTAATTTTAACATACTTATTTGATTAGCAGTTGATTTAAAAACCTAATAAAGGATCGATCGACCTCTGAAGTCAAACGAGGTTTAAAACAAGCTCCACATAAATTCAGTTTTTAGGTGTTAAAAAGCATCAAACTAATTACAGTTTTACTTAAAAAGTGAATCTAAGTGATTTTTCTCACCACAAGTATAAAATCTGTGAGTACAAACATTTATTTAATCTAAATAATTAACATTTAAGTTAAATCCACGTAAACAAGAATCAATTTTGGTTATAAAGCAACAACTTTTTACTGCTACCGTTTATCAGTTCCGATATCGAGGGGACAGGACCGGACTAGGTTTTTGAGAATTATCGATGATAATAATTAAAAATGGATAATTTTCCGCCTCTTGGGGCCCCTGAACAAGAACTGGAGCAAAGTTCATCAAATACAAATATGAAACAATCTTTTGCAACTGTCACAAATCAAAATGTACCTAAATTTCCATCCAAAACACAAGCAATAGTTTTTCCTGCGTTGGAAAATACAAAGTTGGAAGACTATCTATTTGCAGTTGGTGATTTAATGCATCCAAAAAATATTCTCTTCTCCTCTAGAATGTCAAATGGTCGAATTTGCATTTATCTAACAAGCGAAACTTTAGTTAACAATTTTTCTACAAATTAACAAAGGGATAATAACTGTAAACCATCAAAAAATTCAGGCTCGTAAATTAATGTCACCAAATGAAAGATTATTGATATCAAATGTTTGTCCTTCAATCCCACATTCAATTATTGAAAATGCACTTTCTAATTTGGGATTAACTTTGGTAACTCCAATAAATTTTTTAAAAATTGGTACATCAAATCCTAATTACAAACACATTTTCAGTTTCAGAAGGCATACTTTTATTTCTCCCCAGTCTCATCAATACCCGACTCAATAATTGTGAATTACGAAATGACATCATATCGTATATTTCTTGTAATGGAGAAGGATCTATGTACTAATTGTAGGCAAGCGGGACATTCGGCTGGAAATTGCCCAACTACTAAAGAAACTCAAACATCTCAAACACAAAATGCTGCTCCAACTACTTCAACTGATCCAATAGACAATGAATACATTCCCCTAACGCAAAACATATCTTCCTCGGCTATACTATCGACTAAACCGGATATCCATATTTTACCATCTACTCATGTTAAAGAAAGCACTGTTTTTCAACAAATGTCCCACGATCCTCCCTCAAACAAACGAAATCGCTCTGAAATTATAACCCCTCCACCAAATGATACTCCAGTAAATAACCCCTTTCCAGACCCTAAATTAAAAAAGCCAAAGTCTTCAATCACAGACATAGGAATCATTAAAGTAACTGACGATATAAAAAATTCAGCTAGACGAATATATGAAGATACTTCAGTAAACCATTCAATATCTTATGAAACATTAGTAGATATACTGGAAAATGCTCATGGTACCCCTGACCCAGTAAGCTTAATAAAAACGTATACAAATGAGAATTTATCAAATAGGAAATCAAAAAATAGATGCACTAGACTTCGAAACAAAATACTTAAATCCATACAATCAGAAACTAACACCGAATCCGATAACGAAATTGTAAAAGATATATTATAATGGCTTTCTCAATTATCCAGTGGAACCTACGAGGATATTACACTCGCCTTGAGATATTACAACAAATGATTAAAAAACTTACTCCATCCATACTTTGTTTACAGGAAACTCATTTTAAAAATTACTAAAGTTCATAATTTTTAAAACACTACACATGCACATATAAAAATAGAGAAAATGTAGACCATGCTAGTGGTGGCGTAGCAATTTACACTCATTCATCCATCGATGTAGACATTCTTCAAATCAATACACAACTTGAAGCGGTCGCAATTACTATCAAAGGGCCTATAAAAATGAACATATGTAATGTATACATTCCACCTACACAAAAACCCAAGCAATAATGAAATCTCAGACTTGATTAAACAAATACCTTCACCTCGTCTAATAGTTGGAGATTTTAATGCACATAATTACATATGGGGATCAAAAATAATTACTCCATTAGGTCGTTAGAATCGAAATAATGTTGGACAATTTTCAGTTTTAAACCTACTAAACGATGGAAGAAATACTCATTTTGACATTTCTACTGGTAAATCCTCTGCCATAGACTTCAATATGTGATCCAGCATTATCAGCTACCTTATCTTGGGATGTACTTTCTGATTTAAATGATAGTGACCATTTTCCGATTGTAATAACAAATCCTGACAGTATACAATACTCTTATAATGTTGAAAAATGGAATATCAAAAATGCAAATTGGCAAGAGTATTAATCTAGTTTTAAATGAAATGAATGCATTACATGAAATTTTACAATCAAATAATAATATTGATAGTCAAATTCAAGAGTTTTCCAATGTATTATTGAATGCTGCCGAAAAAGCCGCTAAACAATTAAATTCGTCAGTACCTTGGTGGAATTCTGAATGTCAAGAAGCTATTAAACTTTCAAAAAACAGCATTAAATCGATTCAGGAAATATAATACACTTGAAAATAAATTAGAATTCAAACGACTAAAAGCACGAGCTAGATTTATAATTAAAAGAAGTAAACGTGAATCATGGAAAAAGTTTGTTTCAGAATTAAATTCATCTACACCAATTAATAAAGTATGGCAAATGGTACGAAAGATATCCGGGAATAATACCCCAAACCACATTAACTTCTTAGAAGAAAAACAAAAATATATACACTTCCCCTCTAGACATAGCTAATATTCTAGCTAATAGTTTTGAAAGATTCTCAAGTGATAATGTTCTTCCTCCAGATTTTTTGACAAAAAAAGAGAAAGAGGAATCCAAAGGTATTGATATACCGCCTGATGACCTTTCTCCTTTAAATTATCCCATAACCATGGATGAATTAGAATACTCACTCAATAATACAAAAAACTCTTCTCCCGGTCCTGATAACATTCCTGCAATATTTCTTCAAAAACTTCCTTGATCTGCAAAGAAACACTTGCTGAATATCTATAATAATATATGGAGATATAGCAAGTTTCCAAAAATCTGGAGTTCATCTATTGTCATCCCTATTTATAAACAAAATCAACCAAAATCTCTGTCACATTCATATAGACCTATTTCTCTAACTTGTGTAATGTGTAAAGTTCTCGAGAAAATCATATCCAACAGATTAATGTGGTTTTTAGAAAATAATAAATTACTTGCCCC
The DNA here is from genome assembly GCF_040954645.1 of Diabrotica undecimpunctata. NCBI lineage: Eukaryota > Metazoa > Arthropoda > Insecta > Coleoptera > Chrysomelidae > Diabrotica > Diabrotica undecimpunctata. Next base: position 11,929 of record NW_027312411.1, on the reverse strand, counting down.
GGAACAAAGCGGATTCCGAAAAAGTCGTTCAACACTGGATAATCTTATTAGTTTAGAGTCTGAGATTCATGAAGCAATGGCATGTGGACAAAAAATGTATCGCAGTATTTTTTGACATAACAAGAGCATACGATACAGTTTGGCGACATGGTATTATTCAAACACTTAGTCGATGGGGAATAAAAGGTAATATAGCACAATTCATAAAAAATTTCCTATCTCATCGAACTTTTAATGTACGAGTTAACGGTACTTTATCTAATACAAAAATTCAAAAAAAACGGAATTCCTCAAGGATCTAATTTAAGCGTCTCCCTATTTCTTATTGCAATAAATAATATTATCTCCACTTGTGACTTACCAGTAAAAGCTAGACTTGCAGATGACTTAATCATTTTTGTTAAGGGGATAAATGATAAAACCCTTCAGACCCATCTACAGAAAGTGCTATGGAATCTCGAATTATGGACAAATTCCACAGGTCTTCAATTATCAACAACAAAATCAAAGGCTATGCTATTTTCAAAAAAAAGAAGTTATATCACTCCAGAATTAAAACTGTTTAATAAAGAAATAAAAATATGTTGAGAAAATTAAATGTCTAGGCATGACATTTGACAACAGATTATCCTGGAACCACCACATTCATGATCTAAAAAGTACTTGTCAATCTGCATTAACATTATAAAAACTGTTGCACACAACACGTGGGGAGCAGATAGTAAAACACTGACCCTTATGTACAAGTCATTGATCAGGTCCAAACTCGACTACGCTTGTATTATTTATGATTCAGCAAAACCATATATCATAAAACAACTCGATCGAATACAAAATAGTGCTTTGCGAACTTTACTAGGTGCTTTTTATACTAGCCCTACTGAAAGTTTACACTGTGAAGCTGGAGAAGTCCCCCTGGAATTCCGAAGAGAAACAACTTTCACTAACATATGCGGCATCAATACAGGCAAATCCTATGAATCCTGTTAATCACTATGTAAATTCAGACCGTTTAGGAATATCTTCAAAACTCATGCTAGGCTTGACTTCCTTTTTATGAAAGGGTAAATAGATACCTCAATGAACTTGAATTCAAATTTCAAGATATCTATTGTATACCCGATATTAACACTGTTCCGCCTTGGACTGTTCCCATCCATCATATCAATACCAAACTCTCCATATATAAAAAGCAGATAACCATCCCAAAGCATTATATCAATATGTCCTCCAAGAATTCAAGACATACAGTAACCATACACTTATATATACCGATGCCTCTAAAACTATAGATGGAGTAGGAGCAGCATTTATGTCTAAGGAAACAAAATATTAATGAAACTCCCTAAATTAACATCCATTTACACAGCAGAATTAACTGCTATTCTCTCAATGCAATAAATTTTGTGGTAGAAAATAGTATCAAAAACCCTGTCATTATTACGGATTCCCTAAGTTCTGTAATTGCCCTAAATAACTTATATATCCTAGTCATCCAAGTCTACTACTTATTAAATCAGCATTAAGCCAACTGCAAACTATGAACATAAATGTCAACTTTGTATGGATTCCTTCCCATATTGGAATTGCTGGTAACGAAGAAGTAGATTCCTTGGCAAAACTAGCAATCTCGAGTCCGGAAGCTGTAGAAATCAGAAGCATTCCACATCTAGATATAAAACCTGTAATCAAGAACTTAATAATCAATGATTGGCAGACCAAGTGGAATCAATCAACATCCAAACTACGAGAAGTAAAAACATTCCATATTACCTTGGAAATCAACCCCAAATAAGCGTAAACATCAAACCATCCTATCTCGTCTGAGAATAGGCCACACCGCCATCACCCATAAACATCTGCTAGAGAGTGAATTAAAACCAAAGTGCAACATATGTGATATTGTGCTCAGTGTTCGCCATATTTTACTGGAGTGTCCTTTATATCGCATGGAGAGACTTCAATATAAATTACAAGATACCTTACAGGCAAGATTAAGTGACGGAACTGATATGAACAATTTGACATCATACTTACATTCCATAAATGTACTAAATAAACTGTAAAACTCTAAATTGTACAACGCCAATGACCCTATGAGGTTGAGGCATAAATAAATAAAAAAAAAAAAAAAAACCTAATAAAAATAAATCTTTTTTTACTAATTTTTGCAATTATCTTATAGACTACTTCTAGTAGTGCTATACCTTATAGTTTATGCATTCCGTTTTGTCTTCTTTTTTATAGAGAGGACAAATAAGAGTACCATTCCATTGTTTCGGTATTTCTTTCTTTTGCCAAATTTATAGTGTCAAGTGAAATATCCTTTCCTTCAATCTTTTTCCACCTTCCTAAAAATCTCAGCTGGGATATCACTTTCTCCTGCACTTTTGTTATTTTTTAGGTCTCTTATTATTTCTTTGTCTTCATTCAGAGTTAGTTCCTCGCACGTCCCTTCTTTATTTTCTTGCTCATTCTCATTTCCCTCAAGTTACTCTTGTTGGTCTGTATTTAATAGATCTTCAAAATATTTTGACCATCTTGCCCATTTTCACCTCGAAGTAAGCCTTCTTTGTTTCTGCAATACTGTGGATTATTCTTTGTAGTTTCTCTGGATTCTTAACTTCTTGGTAGAAATTCTTTACCTCTTTGTTTATGTAGGCTTCTTCTATATTTTTAAATTGCTTTTTAGCTGTTCTCTTTTCTCTTTTGTTTTTTTTTCTGTGCTAATTCTTTTCACTTCCCTTCTTCTTTGCCACATAGTGGTAATTCCATTCCTACATTCTTCATCGAACCAGTCTTGCCGTTTTTTTATATGCTGTCTTGCTATACACTTTTCCGCTGCTTCCGACATGGCTGTCTGTATGCTCTGCTATTCTTCATCTATATCCTGTTTGACTGGATTCTCTAGTTTTTTATTTATTTCTTTCTCTAGTCTGTTTACAACCTGCTTCTCTTAAAGGCACTCTAATTGGTTAATTTAATCCATTTTTAACAGGTTTAGGTATTATTGGTAGTTTTTGTTTTGTTATTATTAGTGTATTGTCACTGTTGATATCTAACCTTCTATAACTCCTGCAATCGATTATTGCCTTATCATGTTTGCTTTCAATTAGGACATGATCTATCTGATTTTCTATTTTTCCATCGGGAGAAGTTCATGTTACCTTATGAATGTCTTTGTGATCAAACCTTGTGCTAGCTATCTCTATTTTGTTCTCTGTGGCAAAAATTCTAATAACTTTTCCCGTTTTCATTTGATTCCTTATGTAAACTTCATCCCCTGTTATTCTTTTATATATTTTCTCTTTTCCGACTGAATTCATGTCACCCATGATTATCTTTATATCGTATTTCTGTATATTCCCTATTAGGGTACTTATCTTTTCGTAGAGCTCTGTTTTGGTTTCTAAGTCTTTACCTTTAGTGGGCGCATGTACATTATTGATACTTATCTTTTTATTATTTCCTCTTACTCCCAAGTAACATATTCTCTCTAATATTGGTTAAAAATTTACATCTGCTTTGTTTATTTTCTCCGATAAAATAAATTCCACTCCAAAATATCTCTTGGTTCCCTCACTCTTGAGCAGTGTGCTCTTTCCTATTTTTATTATTTCTTTTCTCATTTGTTTCGTTTCTTGCAGGGCAAGGATATCTATTGTATATTTTTCTATAATTTAGTCTTGCTTTCTAAGTTTATTAAAGCTTTGTGCTCATAAGTACCTCTCATATTCCAAGTCCCAATTTTTATTATATCCTTGCCTTTCTTTTGTGTTTATTTTTCTGTTTTCCATGGTCGTATTCCTTTTCCTTGCCGTTTTGGTATCATATCTCCCCGGTTGTTTTTCTTCTACTAGTTTTTGGGCAATTTTTCTTTGGTATTTTCTTTTAGTTGTTGTTTTTCTTCATCCCATGTCCATTAGTTTCCATTAATAGCAAATTTCATTTCATTTTCATTTAATAGCAAATTAAAAATTTAGGTTTAATATGGCCAGCTAACAAACTAAAGAAAATATCAGAACTAATGTAGAAATTGCTGAGCTCAAAGAGCCACTGATAACTATTACATTATTATAGTTGTTATTTTTTACAATTATTGGTGCTTGTAGGGTGGCATAAAGTTCGAAAATGTAAGTAGTATTACATAGTGATTGATTATTTGAATTTTTGTTGTTGACTAGAAGTGAGAACGGTAGTTCCTTAGCTGTTGTTAGTATAACTTCCAAAGATTCGTGAGGTTGCGGTCAAAAGGCTTTTTGGCATATAACATAAGTTGACAAAAGTAAAATAAATGATATATATATATATATATATATATATATATATATATATATATATATATATATATATATGATATTACACCCCTGAGCATAGAGGCTGCAACTATATCATTACTATAGATTTTTGGTTGAAGATAATACCACAGAGATGGAACTAACTGCAGAAATGTCAAGGCTCTATAAAGTTCTCTCTAATAACCGTCAGATGTATATAGCTTGACTCCAGAAGGAGTCAACTGAATACACAGATTAAAAAGACTCCTAAAGGTGCACTGTCCATAATATCTGTCAACAAAATACTAAGACGACATTTCGAACGGTTTAAACTAAAATTGAGGTAATTGTTTCTTTTACATCACAAAATGCTTAAATTATAATTAAGTTTTGATATTTATATACCATTTTAATTGAATTTTATGAATTTTCGTATCCTCATTAAGAACTAAAGGAGTTTAATAAACAAGTTTACTTAATACCATATTGTTTATATATGCCTAAAATATATTCGCATAACGTTTACCCAACTGAAAACAGACACATAAATTTGCTAAAACTCAAACAGGGCCTTACTGAACACAAATATAACAATATACTACAAACACTACTACACTATAAAACAAAATATTAAAAACTTATATAGGAAATTAGAAAAAAGTTTTTTTTTGTAAACTCCCTGATATCAAGCATAATAATTTTTAAAAAGGATAGCGATCAAATCTACTATATTATCTATCAGCTGTCCCGAAATATAGTCATTTTAAATGGTAAAAACCAACCATAATTTAATATTTTATACCTCTACTACAAATTTAATTACATTAGTTAGTGCTGACAATATTATCTCAAGTGAGTAGCACTTCTTTTCGTATTATTTTTGTAACAAAAACAAAATAATCTTTAAATAATACCTACGTAAAGAGATAACAAAAATTCCAGTTGGGTCTTGACCAGTTTTTTTGGAACGACCACAGGATCGGATTAACTTGTGATCAAGCAAATTAATAAAATGACTTCATACAACAATAATACTACTCACAACTCCACTAAACACAGTTACTCGGATGTCGTAAATTATTTTAAACATCCAACAAAACAACAAGCAATAGTCATTTCCAGCATTCAAGGTACAAAAATCCAATATTACGTCGTAGCTGTTGGATCACTTGTCATCGAATGCCATAGTCTGTGGACTAGTACGCATTTCGATGCGCATTGTCCCGCCTCGGATTTTCCCATTGGCTCTTGACCTGGAAATCCCTATTTATCGCTCGAACAGCGCGTATAAATATTGGCGATTTTCAGGTCAGCCAAGTCAGTCCCTCACGGGCTCTCCGAGAGCTTAGTGCTCTCGGGGCTCTGCTTCCTGCATTTATTTTCCATACTCTGTGGCTGAGAATTGTTTCAACTTAACTTGGTGTTTTATTTCGACGAAGAAATTGTCATGTAAGAAATATCTTGCCTTTTTCAAGGCAAGACACCGAAGATAAATATTTTCCAAGTCCATAACCCGAAAATGGACTTAAGTAGAGGAGCTCTCGACAGTGTATTCGAAGCTCTCTACAGAGCACCCGGACACAACAGAAGGTGGTTAGACCCTTATTTGTTCCCCCGAGGTGACACACTGGTGGGTCCAATTAATGCACTTTTTGCTTCCAGAATGGCTATCAATAGGATATGCATATACCTCTCTTCCAAGTAGTCTCTCTCCTACCGTCAAGTCAAAGTTAGAAGATTAATTTCTCCAGCCCAGAGACTTCTAATATCCAATGCATGTCCTACAATCCCGAACGAAATAATTGAACAAAAATTACAAAAACTTGGTATTCACACTGTATCCAAAATGACTTTTCTTTGAGTAGGTATATCTGAAAGTGAGTACAGTCATGTTCTGAGCTTTAGAAGGCAATCATTCATTACACCCCTGAAAAATATGTCTATTCCTGACTCTTTTACCATAACTCATGATAATACTTCCTACCGGGTATTTCTCTTCATAGACGAATTCAATTGCTCCAAATGTAAAAAAATTGGTCATCAAGAATCAGATTGCGCTCACATTTCAAACCAAACTAATTCAACTACCCTCTTAGATTCAACCCAAACCACATTATCATTATCTAAACCTCATGAACCTAATGATACCCCTTCAACTCCCCTTTCAGATACAACTCAAACCACATCGTCATTATCTAAACCTAATGAACCTAATGATAACATATCAATCTACGGAAACCGACCTCATCCAAAACATATCTAAAGATAATCCAAACACTTCGTCTTCTTCTTCCAAAACAACATCACCAGCTGTAACTAACACTGAAAATACTACCGAAATCGACCTCATCCAAAACACGTCTAAAGATAATTGAAACACTTCGTCTTCCTCTTCCAAAACAACAGCACCAGATGTAAATAACACTGAAAATACTACGTCACCAGAAACACCAATAACCTTAAATAATGGAGTCAATTCTAAACAGATAAAAAGACATTACATATCATCTCCTGAACTTAACGAAGACAACCCAAAAACGGACTCATCCGTTTTTAATACCCCTAAACAATATTAACCAAAAAAAGAAACCCAAAACCCCCCGCGAAGATGTCATTCACTCTCTAGAATCCATCAAAGACAAAATCGAAAATAGATCACCTCCATTTATACTAAATTTCAATGAAATATGTGATTTTATGGAAAATGTTTTAAACTCTCAAAACCCTGAATTAACTTCTAAAGATTACTCCAATGAACCAGAGGAACTAATTCAGATCCTTAATTTTGTTTATTGTTACACACAAAATTCTATGTTAAGAAATAATATTACCCGACTAGAGAAAAAAATAAACCACAACCCTTCTTCAGCTGACGAAACTGACGAATCTTCACTAGTTGAGGAATAATCAAGGGATGATTTTCATTAAACACTTGTACTCCGAAGTGATATCTCATTATTATAATTATCTCCAAATTTTCAGTGATGCCGCTAAAGCTCATGACGGACACGCTGCTGCATACTAGTGTAAATACACTACTCACACTATATCCATACCTTCAAACTGCTGCATCCTCACAGGCGAGACCAGAGCCATTTTGGAGGCCTTAATTTTCTTCAAAACGCGTAGTGAGAATAAATGTGTCATCATCACTGACTCATTAAATGCCCTATTAGGTGTAAAACAAATATACCCTACAAATCCAATATCTCAGGCTATCAAAAATGAGAAAAATATAATTCAGACAATTCGAAAAGAATTAGCATTTATGTGGATACCGTCGGAAATGACGGGAATATAGCTGGAAATGAGAAACTGGACAACCTAGAAAACACAAGTCGAATAAACTCACAATACACAACCAAATCAAGAAATTACCCATACTCCGATCTCAAAAACCTAATTAAAGACCACTGTATGACCATATGGCAAGACTACTGGAATTATTTAGGAACCAAACTATATGAGATATATCCCCTTGTGAAGATTATCTCGAATAATCCATCCAATAGAAGGGACCAAGTAATAACTAACCGACTAAGAATTGGACACACTGCACTAACCCATAAATTCTTAATCAACAAAGAATCTTCTCCAACCTGCAGAAACTGTTCTCTTCCATTGACGGTGAAGCATATTTTGATTGCCTGTCAGTATCACGAAGAAACAAGAAGAAATATGGAATCTCAGATGACATCAAAACCACTTTAACCATAAACACTGATCATGTAATAAATTATTTAAAAGATTTACGTTTATATACATATATTTAATGTAAATAAAATAAACTCTTGTGTACGTTACTCCACTAATAACCCTGCGTGGTTGATGTGGATTATATTTTTTTTCTAAATAAAAAAAAAATTTAAAAACAACGTTCTTCAGCAGCAAATTTCATTCAATAAATCATATTTTATTTTGCTTAAAAAAACTATTACTTAATTAGAATCATCAAAGTTATTCTTGGTAGAAAGCATAGACTTAATAAAAGAAATTAGATCAGCTTGTCAAAATTTTAAAGATACGAAAAAGGTATTTTTCAAAAATTTGAAATAATAATTCAGAAAAACCATGGTTTTCAGAAACTTACTGAGATAGCTGACGTTCTGGTTGGTAATTTTTGCGAAGAAATAGATTTAGAATCCAATTCCACATTACATATTATGTTAATGTGGAAAGAAGTTTCTCAATTTACAAATGAATATACACAAATCGAAGCCATAAGTTTTTATTTTAAAATTTTCAAAATCATTCGGTCATTTATTATTTCCATAACTCTAAGGAATAGTATTTTACTTGTTTGCTGATTTCATGACAATTAATTAGTACATTAAAATTGACTACTTTTAAATTTATTTACATTGTTTTTTTTATTATTAAAATTACCATTAATTACATACCATTATTAAATACATGTTTTCATTGAGAGCTTGCTTATAAAAAAAATGCATATTTAATGCATTTTTTCTAAAAGAAATGCATATTTAATGTATTTTTGGGTAAATGAGTAAATATTTATGCCTATATTTTTCACTTTTTATGCATATTTGCCTAACTTAATAATAAGTTTGTACAAAAAACATAGCAGACTTTTCTTTTTATATACAGGCTAAACAAATATTACTCCAGTAAAAAATTTAATAGTACATAAAATAATTTTACTAAAAGGAATCTTATAGCACTCACTACAAAAGTATTTAATAATTTATTTTCTTTTGTAAACTTTATCGGCTTCAATTAAGTCGCAAGTGAAGAGTTTGTGTAATTTAAAAACTTTTCATTTTAGAACAGACTTATTGTCTTCATAAGTGTTTTTGGCCAAGAAAGATAGTGCCTTAGGACTTAATCAAAATAAACTTTCTATGCTCATCTAAATACTTTTTACATAGATGTTCGCAATTAAAACCTGTCACTAAAAACTCATTTTTTATCAGTACACTTTACACTTGAGATTAAACGAACAAAATTTTCACTTAAGGAAGTTTCAAACAGTTTATGTAGATTAAAACGTAAAAGATATTAAAGGTATATTGGTTTTTTCAATTTAAATAACAATTTCAAAAGTTATAAGTATCGATTAAATTGCGTATTTAGAAAATTATAACGTATAATTCGAGCTTTTCCGATAACTTTAACTTATTCAATAATACTGACGTTTCTAATAACTAAATACCTTTCTTGTAGCATGATTTTCCTTTGACTTGCAATACGCAATATCTCTTTGCTAAATTATTATTTTAAGATCTTAAAACAGACAAGGTCGAGCAGAATATGAAAAATTTAATAGATGCAAAAACAATTTGCAGTACAATTTATGTAATTTTGTTATCATCAGTCAAAGGTCAGTTCCGATCATTTTTAAGAACACAAAAATAGTAACGGAATGGAATTCATTGGTAAAGGAAGAAAATATACCATAAATAGCAAAGTTATAGGTAATAAAATGATCTGTTAAGTAACAAAAGAAACTTTTTTATTTACTTTTTTCACATAACTTCAAAAACTATGCAAAAAAATGAAATCATCGAGCTTTTGGCTTTTTATTTTTACCTTCCACAAATTTGTTTCTATCACATTTAGTAAAACCTTACATTCTTATCTCTCAAGCACAATTTTTATAATTTTTTTTTAATAAAAATAAACATTTTTTCTCTATTTTGATTAATTTTATCGAAAACGAACCTTAATTTTTGATCAAAATATCTGTATTTTTAAAAAAACTCGTGCACTTTTTGTTGCTCAAAGTCTCTAGTTGCTTGTGGTGTAATAGTTAGGTATTTATTTTTTAATTGCATATTAGTTGTTTATGTGATCTTGAATATACAACAATACACAATGGTTTAGAAACGAAATAAAAGCGAAATGTAAAGAGAAATGAGAGACTTACACGAAGTACAAACAAATACTCCAGAATCCGGAGAATCCTATAGTAGAATACGAAATCAAATAAAACAGTTGGTACGAGGAACAAAAAATTAACACTGGAAACAGTTTATAAAAAGGATGGAAAGCAACTTCTACTGTACACAAAAACGAATATGGAGATTCATAAGATACCAACGAAAATAAATGGCAGAATTGAATCCATACAATAAAATACCAGCAAACGAATGGTAAAGATATTTGATGTAACTGCTTAAAGAAAAGGAAATATTAATCAACACAATAACGTACCTGAAATAGAAATCAGTTTTCAGGAAGTAGAGATAGCCATAAATTCACTCAAATAAAGAAAGTCACCAGGACCAGACGGAATAACCAACGAGCTTCCAAAACACGGATGAAAAAGTATAACCCTAGAGATGACAAAACTTATACAAAAACTAATATTGCACTGCAAGATACCAGTGTTCAAAAAAGAAGATAAAGAAGACCTCAACAATTATAGAGCTATAAATCTACTGAACATCACACCTAAGCTTACCACAAAAGTCCCTACCAATAAAATCAATGAACTAAGAACTTTATCAGATAAACAACAAGGATTCAGATCCAGAAGATCCTGCGAAGAAGCCGTATTTGTACTAAGACAAATCACAGTAAAGGCCATCGAGTACAATAAACCAGCATATCTATGTTTTATAGACCTGACAAAGGCTTTCGATTGTATCCACGTCAAAGACGTTTTACATTTACTGTATAAAAAAAACATACCAATCAATATTATACGAACCATAGAAAACATCTACTTCCATAATCTAATACAGGCGAAGACAAATGGAAAATTAACACAGTGTTTAATAGTACCCACAAAGCGGAGTCAGACAGGTTGACTCATTAAGCTCACTTCTCTTTAATCTAATAATGGACGAAATAATACAAGCAGTACGTAAAGGTCATAGTTACAGAATGCGGAACAAAGAAATCTAAATATTATGTTATGCAGACGACGCCGCATTGATTGCCGAGACAGAAAACGAGCTCCAAAGATTAACAAACATTTTTAATAAAACAGCCAATAAATACAATGATAATATCACTCTGAGATAGCGCGACGTATGACAACATCTAAATATTCACTACGATGTAAAATCGAAATTGATGGGAAAATAATAAAGTAGGAAGCAAGATTTAGATATCTGGGAATAGATGTAACTAGTTACGGAGATATTGAAGAAGAAGTACGACAACAAAGCTTAAAAGCAGCGGCGGGATTTTTTAATGACACAATCTGGAAGAACAAATACCTACAAATACCTAAGACAAGACACATAAACAAGAACCTATAAAGCAGCAATTAGACCCATATTAACATACACGACGGAGACAAAACCTAACACGTCAAAAACGAGACGAGTGAGACGACTACTAAAAAAAAAGATGAAAATACTCCGAAGAATACCAGGGAAAAGTCTGTTGGATAAGGAAAGAAGTGAGAGCATAGGAAGAGCATGCAGTATAGAAGACATAAATGGATGGGTGACAAAACGGAAACAGGAGTGGAACGAACACATTAGTAGAATGGCAAAGGATAGGATAGTACAAATAGCACGAGATAATTCATCAAATGGACGAAGAAGTATTGGCAGACCAAGAAAAAGATAGTGCGATAATTTAAACAATTTAGAAGGCTAATATTAAAGAATTTATTTATTTATTTATTTATTAAAGCAGAAACAGGCTTTAAAGCCCATATACTCTGAGATAGCGCG
>NW_027312410.1:0-30515 GCF_040954645.1 Diabrotica undecimpunctata | reverse complement strand
ACGCGCTATCTCAGAGTATATGAAACTATAAAACTAGATAACTTTTCAGTGATACAATATTGACACGAACTGAGTAAACTTATTAATATCCCGACTGTGTTAAACCTTCTGAAGTGCGGCTAGCGCGGACAAGAGCCTAGAGCTCATCCAATGCTGGATTCGAACTGATACAAAACTGATTTCAATCACTCGGCTCGTAAGCGTTTCTTAACATTCAGAAATCTCCCCCTGACCTCCTCGACGTATCTAAAGGATATGTTTACATTTAAAATACCTTCAACTTTCCTTTCATTGGTAAAAATAATTACTTAAGACGGGTATTTTTCAACTTTCGTTAATATTGAGAACTTTAAATGACCCAAACCGATAATTTGAAAATCATTAATCCCTTCATTGTTATAATTCTTTGACGATTTTAGAAGCTTATGTCTAGAGTTATTATAAGTAATAATAATAATAAGTAAGTAATAGTATAATAAGTAGAAGCTTAAGTTATTTGAATGCAAGCTATCGGCGCCGTACAGATTATTAGATGGTACAAAGGAATTTTATAAATCTTAAACTAATATACAGTGCGATATAAAATAATATGATACAGAATAAAATTAAAATATTAAATATTCAATCATCATTATTTTTTCCTGATATAACGTATATCGTATCATCTGCGAATTGTATGGTTTTGTACGCAGATATAAATTTAGGCAAGTCGTTGACATAAATAATAAATAAAAGGTGCTAAGACCGAACCTTGTGGGACTCCATGTTTTGGGGATAGAAAATCGGAGAGATGACCTTTAGACACTACCGCCTGGTGTCTGCCAAATAGATAAGAAGTTATAAGTTTAGTAGGGATATCTCTGATTCCATAGTAATTTAATCTGTGACGCAAAATGTCGTGTGAAACTCAGTCAAAAGTCTTCGACAAGTCGCAAAGAGAAACTGCTATGCGAATGTCGTGTTCAAGCCCCTCAATCACATCGCTCACAACATTAAATACCGCGTTCGTAGTAGAACGAGCACTTCTGAATCCATATTGTAAGTTGCTAAAGTAATAATTTGACTAAAAATAGGAATACAATTATTGTTGTTTGATAACCTTTTTTTCAATCACCTTCCCAAAAGTAGAAACAATGGTTATGAATCTGTAATTGTCAGTTTTTGAGGAATCATCTTTTTTATAGACAGGTAGTACTTTTGAGTATTTTTAGTACTTTTGAAAATACTCCAGTTGTTACAATTAAATTATTAGGATGAGTAAAAGGTGTTAAAACTATTTGTTAAGTTTCTTTTAAAATTTTGCTATTAATTTCGTGATCGTCCTTACAATTAGAATTACTAAGAGACTTTATTATGTAAGAGACCTCTTTTTCCACAACGGAAGAGGGATACAACTTTCTCGAAGAGGGATAATTTCTGTAATTGAAGAGGACATCGACATTAATACATCGAAAAGATGTAATTATATTCTCTGGAACTGTAGTAAAAAATTGATTTATTTCTTCTGAAGGTAGATCAGGTTATACCGAACTGGATCTTGTGTTGTTTAGTTCGAAATTTACTATTTTCCAACAGTCTCTAGGTTTATTATTGGAATTAGTAATAAAATCACAGCAAGCTGACTTTTTAGCAATTTGTAATTGGCAATTTTATTTAAATTTTTGTTGTTTATATACTTTGAATCAATCGGGATCCTTTGTGGCATCTGCAATGTGTTTAATAAGAGAAAGATTAGATCTGTAAGACCTTAATTCATTATTAAACCATTGCGCCAGCAGTTTGTCGTACTTTTTTAATAGAAAATGCTTTAATATTAAGTTGATATAAGTTTCGGTAAGAAAGACTGTTAATTAATCAGGATCATTAAAAATATCATAGAAAAAGTCCATCTTTCTACTAGCTAGCGCACATTTAATTTTCTGTAAACAAGAAGAAGTAATAAACCGTTGAAATGTTTGATTAGTGTCAACAACTTTATGCTCTGAGTCAATAAATAAAAATTGAGCTCGATGGTCAGAAAAACAAGGTTGAAATACGCCCACTACTGTAGATATTTTCAGAAAAATTTGTCATAATGTTGTCGATGCAACTACTAGACTGGTATGTGATTCTAGTATAATCGTTTATAGTTACTTTTAGACCAAAGATGTTAATAGATTTTGAATATGAAAAGCAGAGTCAGTTTTTCTGCTTTACTAAGCAAGGACGTTGTGACATTCTCAAAATTCACCAAAAAACAAGTCAAAGTCACCCTTACCCCGATCTGTATACAGTTAAAATATTGGTTTTATTGAAGGTACACAAATTGCATAAAACTTTGCTGTACATTATATTCATTTAGATTAAGAGAAGAATACATAAGATTTTCTTGTACATAAATTGCAACTCAAACCTTGTTCCTTTTTTGCCCCACAAAAGAAATTAGCTAATGAACAGCCGGAGATGCTAATTAATGTTAAATTTTCTTCACTTTGCCAGTGCTCCGAACAACATATGACGTCATATACATTTTGATTCGCAAGAAAAGCATTGATCATATCGACATTATTTATAATACACTGAAAATTACCATGAAACATGCTTACCGCACCTTGTTTAATTAGTTTATTTTGATAAAAGTTTGTAGAAGCTTCTAGGATTCTTCCTCCGTCTTCTTTATGTGCTGAAAGTTTCTTTGAAGTCTCCTAACTGCAGCTTCACTGTAAATTGATATGAAACATGCTTACCGTACCTTGTCGAATTAGTTTATTTTGATAAAAGTTTGTAGAAGCTTTTAGGTTTCTTCTTCCGTCTTCTTTGTGCTGAAAATTTCTTTTGAAGTCTCCATACTGCAGCTTCTTTGGACCAATAATTAGGTCTGTAGACTTCGTCCATTTTATCGACAGGAAAAGATACCTTATATGTGGAGTATTTGTAATATCATATACCGTCTCTCCCAAGAATTTTAGAAGATCATCGGCTTTCTTATCAACACCTATGCGGGATACATGTACATGATCTTGTCTAGGAATGGTGTTTACAGTAGACTATTCATTGCTTCCAATAATCGGTTTGTATTTGCTTTCTTTTTTCGATTGGGTATTACAAGATGAGTGTCCTGTTTTTAGATTGTTTTATTTTCTTTTTTTTTATCACTCATGTATAAATGAGGTCGACTTGTGTTTTAGTTTAACTAGAATTTAATGGGTTCTTGACTGGTAGAACCTGAGTTGCTCGGGCCTGCTTTATTTACAGTTTGTTCTCTAGATGCCGTTAGTATGAGTATGGCTGACTTTTTATTATATTTATCTTTTAATAAAGACATTAAATCTTGTTGCTCCTCCGTACGTTTTTCTAAATGGAATGGTAGTTTACTTACTGCTGCAATTTTACTTTTTATCTTACTTAGTTCCTTGTTGTTTGTCTTTGTACACTAATCACACACAATAACATCTAGGTTATGTTCGACATTGAATACTTTATCTTTTTGCACTGTTTGTGTTAATCTATTAAGGTACTCTGATAACTGAGGATTAGAACCAGACAGTGGTAACTTAAAATTCACTATTATGTCAATTAGTTCCTGCTTTTTTAGCTTATTTAGTTTCGCCTTTAAAACTGCGACTTGACTATTGAACGCCGTTTTGAAAAAAAAAGGAACCTGTGGTCTCATATTATTATATTTTTGACCTATCAGTTCAATTGTTAGTTCTATGAAATCTGTTTTTGCAAGAATACAATTATAAATGGTTTTTGTCAATTATGGCGGTATATGACAATCTTTGATTAATTTTTTTCATTAAAATATCAAGATTGTAATACGAATTGAAAATACCTAATCTCTGTTTGATATTTTAATTAAGAGTTATAAATTGCATGTAAGAAAACACAAGCAACAGCAAGTTGACACGTCCTCAGTATATTTTCTTTCATCTCCGCATTACCTTCGGACTGTCCAACAATCGAAACCAATTAGTGTGATTCAAATAAACGACCAAATGAATTTCTCATAGGTACCATTTCGGAGAAATATTGACGTCACATGCTCGGCCAGTGTCCGCTGGATAATCTAATTTGGCCCATTATCCGTCCTTATAACCCTTGGTCATCAATCGCCCTGATGGCCAACCCAAGAAATGCTAACATTGGATAGAGTAGCGAGCGATAATGAATAATACTATTTTTCAATCAGAACGTAGCTGAAGTGACGTTATTTAATTTATGGTGTAGCTAATGAAATATAAATCTTAATATTTTAAAATCTAAACTGGGATTTTGTTAATAATATACAAAAATACAGGTATTCATTCACTGTTTCGTATTTTTATGTTTATGTCAAATTAAAATTTTAATAATTTATATGATTTAGAAAATTAAACAAAAACTGGTTTAAGAATGACCATAAACCTCTTTTTGCTGTTATTTTACTGTTATGGTAGTTGCAAATGTTTTCAAATACAGTAAAACTGTCTAATCGCAACCACCCTCGGGGAATCAAGAACTTCGCATCGATGTGTGCCCCCTTAAAACATCTAGGATTTTTTTCTTTTGTTTATTATAAGTGATTCCTCCTTTTCACCTTCCATATTCCACAGAACAAAATTGTAATTCGTTGTTTTGCGTTTTTTTCTGCCAACAAGAGCACAATATGCATTTTTCAATGCGTATTATGCTCTTGTTGGTAACTCACAATGCAAGAGACCCGTCTCTTAAATGCATTAAACATATCTTTTATGGCATAATCCTTTAAAATAGTACACAGTTTTTTTTACAAGAGTTCACGTTTTCGACATTAACACTTAAGTACTGACATATGAATATTGGAACGCCATTACTGACATGTTGTCTGTGAGACTACGCTAAATAAAAACAATTTTTTTGCATGTTTTTTTGTGAAATTCAGTTAAATATATTTTAAACGTCTTAATTACATTCATTTGCAATAATAATAATAATAATAATAATAATAATAATGAATGGAAAGTACCCAGACAATACCCATTATTCTTTCGACCACTGGAGTCATCCCGAAGAGCCTCCTAGAAAACATAAAAAAGCTGGGTCTAAACGAACATCTATATAAGATTATGCAGAAAGCTGTGTTACTTTCGACGTCCAGATGCGTACGAAAATTTTTGGGAGATACACCGACATACCAAGTCACCTAGGACTCGATAACATGGAAAGAGTCCCACCAGAGCTCAATCCTTTTGATACCGTAGGTATCTGGGATGAGTGAATTTTCCCCTTAGAGGGAGTGTGAGCCGTATGGCTAAATCTGGATAATAATAATAAATGTCTTTATTAACCACAGATTAAATTTTCTTTACAATGAAATATAATATCAGTAGGGCGAGATTCAGTTTGTGTACCACTGTGCAACAGCGGCACACAACTGCTCTTCCACCTAACCCCCCGAAAATAGGATAGATAGACTATATCTAAATAATGAAATTGTATTTACAATAAAACATAAAAATATTAAGTACATATTAAATTTATAAATTATAAACTATTTATTTTTTTTTAATTCTTAAATTTTTAAATTACTGTTCAGCTAACAACTGCTCATAAATTAATCTCTTGAACTTGACTCTAGACAGATTTTTAATATTGTAGGACAAACTGTTAATATTGCAAGCAATTGAATATGAAAATGAACGTTTAAAAAAGGATGTTGTATGTTTAGGTAAAGTGAGGGTATTCTTGTGTCTAAGATTCAGATTATGAACGTCCGTCCTATAAGTTATTCGATTGTACAGGTATGGTGGAACTCTTTCTTGAATGATTTTATGGTAAAAACATAAAGCATGGAGTTTCCGACGATTTTTCATATTTAGCCACTTGACTACAGTGAAAACATGACTTATCCTTTGAAATTTCCTGATGCCAAAAATCAAACGCAAACAAGAATTTTGCAATTTCTGTATTCTCCATGAATCAAATTCAGTGAGACACGCATTGTAAAGTACGTCACAATAATTTAATTTTGAAATACCAAAGCATTACATAATAATGACTTTGTGGCCCTACTTAATAAATTGCGGCTTTGATACAGTAATTTTAAAACGGCGTAAGCTCGTTGTAAACAAATACTTACATAATATGTAAATCTTAAATCTTCGTCGAACCAAACCCCAAGGCTTTTAATCTTTTTGCTAAAAATTAAATTGTCATTTCCTAAGATAATTCGATTGGCATAATTCTCTAAAAATATTTTCCTATGGAGATTCCTCCCAAAAATGATACCCTGAGTTTTTGATGTATTCAATTTTAAACAATGATTTTGAGAAAAAATCTGCAGCTGAAGCAAATCATGATTTATTGCATTTACCGCTTGATCACACTCATTTGGATAAAATGACATATAGAGTTGGGTATCGTCTGCATAATAATGTTGTGAACAGGACAAAAAGACAGAAGGAAAATTAGATGTGTATATAGAGAATAAAATTGGACCTAATATAGATCCTTGAGGCACACCAGTATTAAGATCTAGAAATGAAGATATATTTTGATTAAGTTTTACTGCTTGACATCTATTAGAAAGATAGGATTTCATTAGATCAACTGCTCTCGCTTCTAGACCAATATATTTTAAAATAGAGAATAACAAATTATGGTTAATTGTATCAAAAGCTTTTGAGTAGTCTAGAAGAATTAGAATTGATATTTTGTTTTGGTCATAGGCTCTAAAAATATCATCTGTAATATTTAATAAAGCAGAAAGACAGCTATATCTGGACCTAAAACCGGACTGCATCATAGGGATTATGTTGTTATTTTTTGAATGCGTTTGTAACTGAATATCAATCACCTTTTCCAAAATTTTAGATAATGTAGGCAGTACACTTACTGGTCTTAATTCATTCATGCTTTCTGTATTTTTAGTCTTCGGTATCGGAATAACATGTGCCCGTTTCCATTTAGTGGGAAAAATTGAATTTGTTAAGCAAAAGTTGATGATATGTGTGATATACGGTAGAAGAAAGGGAATACAAGTTGAAGCGTTAATATGTTAATACCATCATCACCAATAGCTTTACTTTTAATATTATTAATAATATGTAAAATATTAATTTCAGATACTGTTTTAAAGGTAAGAGAAGAACTGAGGGGATACTTAAAGTTATTTTCATAGAATATTTGTGTATCAATGTCTGCTTTCATGTTTGGTATGACTTCAATAAAGTGTTTATTTATCTCATTTGCATTCCACACGTTTTTAATTTAAAAGTTATTTTTGATTTTGCAATTATTTACCAAATATTTTAAATTATTCCACATATCTTTAGAAGATTGATCATGTATGTTTTTAAAATATGATTTTTTCTCCCTTATAGTCATGGCTGTTACTAAGTTACGCAATACTTTGTAGTCATTCCATTGATTTATATTTCTAGTTAACTTGTAAGCAGTAAGTGCTTTATCCCTATCTAACATTAATTGCCTGATGGTATTAGTTAACCATGGAGCATATTTCTTTGAGATTCTAAAAGTCTGATATGGAACATGTATGTCAAGTAAAGTAATGATAATTATTATTAGAAAGAAAATCGACTTTACTGTCTATATCTGGCAATTCATATATTATTCTCCATGGTATAGATTCCAGATCAGATTTAAATTGACTGTAATTTAAATTTTTGAAATTCCGAGTAGTAATAAATTTATTTGTATTAGATTTGACATCACAACCAAATTTTAAAACAACCAATTCATAATCGCTTATTTCTGGGATATGTTTTACTTCAATAGACAAGATTTTATCCTCAGTAGATGTGATTACATAATCAAGCAGAGTCGATGTGAACTGGGTGATTCTAGTTGCTTGATTTACCATCTGCTTTAGTCCAAGACCATCTAATACATCTGTAATGAACTGTGTGGAATAATTATTGGTATTTAACAGATCAACATTAAAATCGCCCAAACAGAGTAAATGATCTACACTTGGCAGTACTGATGATAAAGTTGTTTCCAAAACTCCAAAAAAAGTTTTATAAAATGCTCCATAAGGATTATATAAAACACCAATAGCTAGTGTTTCATAACGAAGAGAGAGTTTTAACCATATCTGTTCAATTTCATTTGACGACTCAATCAGCACATAATTTATATTACATTTTATGTAAATACCTACACCTCCACCTGTGTCATTTTTATTCCTGTCGACTCGCTCAAAGTTATAGCCAGGTATATTAATGTTCTTACTGGATATTGATTCCTTTAACCATGTTTCACTTATACCCAAAATATCTAAATCATTTTTCAAAATAAGTTCTTTTACATCAATAAAATGCGTAACTAGCGATCTAGAGTTTATATGAGCACACTTTAAACTACTCATGTTAAGCTTAGATTAGATCCTTACTAAATTGGTACAAACGATTATGTAAATAATTTAAGCAAAATTTGTAGATGATGATTATTTGCATAAACAGTAATTCACATGGTGATGTATTAACAGTGTAAAAAAAAATAAATATAATTACTCTTTAATTCAAAACACAATATAAACTAAGGATTTTTTACTAAATAACTCAAGATGTACAGTTAAATTTGAATTGAAGCGTAAAGAAAATAATCTAACAGTAAATAAATTTAATTCGCCTAAGTTCAGATAATTAAAGCAATAATTAAAAAAGAAACAAAAATAAAATGTTCAAAGAAAAATGAAAATAAAGTAAGTACCTATATGCCAAAATCTATCCCCGAGATATACCATTATAACTAATAATAATATTAACTCTAATTGCAAACCAATATATATGAAAATAAATTTAAATTATAATAAGGCAAGGTTGTTTTCAGATAATATAAGCTTCTTTGACCCATTTTGCGATACATATATTTTACCTTGATATGTCCAGCAGTTTTTGGTACCCACAGATGTCCTCACTTTTTTTAATAATTCCTGACAATCAGGAGAAAGCATTTCACTAATCACGACACTGCAACCTTTAAGATTTTTCTTCTGATTAAACACTTTTGTTTTCAACCATCTGTTTACAAACACAACGGCTACCGGTCTTGGCCTCTTATCATAATTTCGTTTTTTACCTAGTCGATAGCAATCAACTAAATTGGTTGACAAGATAGGTATATTAAGTTTATTGTTGATTATATTTGTAATGACATCAGGTAGGTCTTCTTTCTCTTTCTCATCGACACCATTGATAATAAGGCATTCAAGCCGTTTGTCTTGTTTTAGATATTCAATGCTATTTTGGTTTTGAATTACAAGTTTTTGCACTTTATTTAATTCTTCTTTGACGGAATTAATTAATTCTAACATATTTTTCTCAAAATTATTTATAAAATCTATTTGGGTACCCGAAATATTACTGGTTACTTGAGATCTTAGATCCTTCAAACCTTGTTGTAAAGCTTCTTCAAGTTTCTCAACACGTGCTACAACATTTTTATTGATTGTTTCAGGAGTATTTCTTGTTAAAGGGCATTTTCTTTAAACTTTATAACTATACGTAACACTACACTAATTAGTACTGAAAACTATTAAAATGAATGCAATTTACCGTAAATAACTTAGGTTTTCTCGAAGCTAGACTTAAACACACACTCTTACTCATTCAGCGCCATCTATCCTCCTATAGTAACATATTTTCAATAAATATCAAAACCAACACAAAGTAATTGAAAATAAAATTATTACTTTGGAAACCGAAAAATATAAACCAAGTGTAATACTTGAAAAGTTTACAGTAAAAAAAATTATAAATTATTATTAACTAATACAGATCCAGTATTTCTCAGGGGATATAACAAAATGTATATGAAGTAAGCACACTGGACAAAGTAAATTAAACATAAGATAACAAAATGTCAAAGTACATCATTTTCTTTACTCTTTACTCATCTTGCGCATCAAATACACACTCGTTTTGTGCACTGGAGGCATATAGGTTTTTTGCAATTATTGCAAAGATATTTAGTCATTCGTCTTTTACTTGGGCAAATCGAGCATATTTTTTTTTTTCAAGATGTAGTCATCTACAAGATCTGACGCAGTTGTTTCTTGAATACCTAATATCCGATGTATACAAATTTTTATTTCTCTTGGAATATGATACATTTTGCCAATTGTTTTAGAAAATTAGATTTTTCCGATATTGTAGGATTGTCCTACAATAGATGTTCCTGGCATATGTAGAAGAATGTGCGGTAAGAATTGGGGACTTAACCCCAAAATGACTCTATGGTTATACACAAGGGTTACTAGACCCATGATAACCTACGGCTCGGTGACGTGGTGGACAAAGACGCAGCAAGTGGGAGCAATAAGGCTGCTAGGAAATACACAAAGGCTAGCATGCCTGTGTATTACGGGGGCCATAAAAACAACTCCTACTGCATCGTTGGAAGTTCTGCTGAATCTACCACCACCACAGATCAGTGATGCTCAAATTATTCCATAGTCAGCGACATATAAGCCAGATGCATGGTACTGACAACAGGAAGCTAATCGAGGAGCTAAAAGCCGATATTGTGATGGGAAAAACTATCGATGCAACAGCTACGAGATATAGCTTTAACAATCAGTTCACAATTAAGATATCAGGCAGGGATGACTGGAATAAAGGTGTACCCATACAAGCTGCTGCTACCTGGTACACGGATGGCTCAACATCGGAGGGTGTGGGAGCCGGTATAGTAGGGACAAATCAAGGGATACATTTCCCGGTAAGTCTATCTAAGGATGTGACAGTTTTCCAGGCGGAAATAACGGCAATCCATCACTGCGTGGAAGAAATAGAAAGTCAGGAAAGAACGTTCTGTTCAGTTGCCATCTTCACAGATAGTCAGGCAGCGCTTAAGGCACTCAATTCTGTAGAGGTCATTTCTAAGCTAGTATGGGATTGCGTGTGTGCCCTAAATAAACTAGAAGACCGTAGCAAGGTTACGGTAGCCTAGTTACCGGGGCACGAGGGTCATAAGGACAATGAAAAAGCAGATGAAATGGCCAAACAAGGCTCAGCAATGCCATTCATTTAACCGGAACCCTTCTGCGGCATCGCAAAGTCAGTAACAAGAACGGCTACAAGGAAGTGGGTAGCTCATAAATCTCTGGAATGGTGAAGGAATTCACCAGGACAGAGGCAGCAAAACAGTTCATAACAGAACATTTTCCAAAATTTACGGCAGACCTAATAAGCAAAGACAGGAAAACAGTCAAAGCCATAGTAGTTCTTCTAACAGGGCACTGTAAGCTGAATAGGCACTTGAAGCTGATGGGATTATCAGATGATGACCTGTGCAGATTCTGTCACCTAGAAGAAGAAACAGCAGAGCACATTTTATGTCAGTGTAACAGTATGGCAAATGTGCGGTTCTTTGCATTAGGAGAAGAAAATCCACCGTCAAATAGCTACATGGAAGGTACAGTCTCGAAGCTACTAGACTTTATAAAAAGGGCCAGGCTAGACAATGTCATCTAGGACTAGAGTACCACAATAGATCTAAAAAGGTCGCAGTAAAATAGACCAAAAGGCCACCTCTCTAAATCTAATCTAATGCATTGATGCAAGATATATTTACAATTCTAAAAAATATTTATACGCTAAATGGAATAGAGAAGTTAAAAAAGACGTGGATAAGGCGAAAAATATAAACTGGGAGGCTAAGTGTGATGAACTGGACAGATTTATGGGTGGAACAAAAGTGGCACAAGCTTGGAAAACGTTAAAGCAGTTTAGGAAAAATGAGAAAAATAAAGACAACATTTCTTTCATAAAGTTAAATGAATGGGAAGAATATTATACGAAACTGCTGAAAGAGGATAGAGTAGAGTACAGATGGGAAAAGATAAGGGAATTAATAGACAACAGAGACGAAAGACAGGAAATCCCTTTAATAACATTATCTGAATTGACGGAAACCTTAAAAGAGGTTAAAAACGGAAAAGCCGCAGGGCCTGGAGACATTCCCATAGAGCTGGTTAAATATGGGCCGACTGCACTTTTAGAATTAATAGTAGACCTTTGCAATAAATGTATGTGTGGAGACCAGGAAATTCCTAAAGATTGGAATAAATCTTATATAAGCTCCATATATAAGAGAGGAAATAAAAGAGACTGTTCTAATTATAGAGGTATTAGTGTGACGAGCTCTGTGGGCCGGTTGTACGGCAGAATATTAAAGAAGAGGGTTGAAAGACAGATACAAGATATTGAAGAACAAAGCGGCTTTCGTACCGGGAGATCCTGCCTTGATAATATATTTATCCTACGACAAATAATTGAAAAGCGTGTCGAAAGAAGTAGAGAGACCCATTTGGTATTTATAGACCTTGAGAAAGCATATGATAGTGTCCCGTTAAAGAAAATGTTTGAGGTCCTCGAAAGGTCCGGATTGGATTCGACGTATATCCGAGCGATATATAAATTGTACGATAATGCAGTTAGTTGTGTAAAAATTGGAACCAGAACCTCAAATGAATTTAAAGTTACTGAAGGCCTAAAGCAAGGATGCTGTTTGTCACCGACACTCTTTAAAATATACGTCCAAGAAGTATTGAGGAATTGGAGAAATAAATGTAGATTTATGGGCATCGAAGTGGGACAAGAAACTCTGCATACATTGTTGTTTGCAGATGATCAGGTGGTGGTTGCAACCGATGAGAAAGATATAAATTATATGAATCGAAAATTATTTGAGGAATATGCCAAATTTGAGCTTACTGTAAACATAAGCAAAACAGAATATTTAAAAATTGGAGGAAATACCACAGATCTGAGGCTTAAAAACGCAGTCATAAAAGGCTGCAACCAGTATAAATATCTAGAAAGCATCATATCAGCAGATGGCAGAGTTAAGATAGATGTACAAAACCGAATAACCCAAGGGAAAAAATGCATCCGAATACTAAATTCATTACTTTGGTCTAATAAAATAAAGATGCATACCAAACTTCGCGTATACAGAGCAATTCTAGAACCAATTACCACATATGGTGCCGAATGTTGGACGATGACAAAGAATGAACGAGATAAAGTAGACGTTGTGGAAATGGATTATCTTAGAAGGTCATGTCGAGTATCGAGAATGGAAAGAATCAGGAATGAGGAAATACAAATCCTTACAGGAATTAGAGATACTCTTTCAGATAGAATACAAGGAAGGCAATTACAATGGTATGGTCACGTGATGAGAATGGAGGAGGAGCGGTGGCCAAAGAAAGCCTTAATGTATGTTCTGCCAGAAAGAAGGAAAAGGGGAAGACCACCAAATTCCTGGAGAAGAGAAATTACAAAAACAATGCAATCTAGAGGCTTAGAAGAGGGAGATTGGAGAGATAGGAAAAGATGGAGGCTGAAATCGTAGAACCCCCGTTATATGATGATGAGGATGAAAAAATATTTCCATTGACCATCTTTAGGTACGACGTCTGGAAGTACTTTTGGAATATGTCTCATCTACTGTTCCTTTGGTCGTATTGTAGAACGATGCAACTTCTGATTTGTTCGTTTGCGAAACAGTGTCTTTACAATGGTGCATTGAGGATATAAGAATTGTAGCTTTTCC
This sequence comes from Diabrotica undecimpunctata, assembly GCF_040954645.1. Taxonomy (NCBI): domain Eukaryota; kingdom Metazoa; phylum Arthropoda; class Insecta; order Coleoptera; family Chrysomelidae; genus Diabrotica; species Diabrotica undecimpunctata. Next base: position 16,991 of record NW_027312410.1, on the reverse strand, counting down.
TTTTTTTCCTGCATATGACAGCAATGTCATCTGTTCAGTAACACCATATAAGGGAGATAGGCTGCCTCTTTCTATTTAATAGAGAAGAAGGAGGAATTTCCTTTTTATTTTTTTCATGGTTTCCACGTAAGTCAAACCATTGTTCTTTAAAAGTTGCACTAACTCAATCGATGAAAACCAATTATTGGCGGTTACATTTCGGTTTGTTTTAAACAATGGACGAGAAAGTCGTAAAACAGATTGAGTTGGTTTCGAAAGTTTTTTTCCATCTTCTAATAGTTCACACACATCAGAGTCCTTCCCACAATATATATAGCTATTATACAAATACCCCTCCCTAGCATCTGTGAGATATTTGTCAGAAAAACTATGAGAAAACTAACTAGCATCTCATCGACACATACAGTCTGGTCAATTGACATTTTGACAATTTAATAAAAACTTGTTGAATATTTCTGATATTGGAGCAGTTGGATTAGCTTGTTGACGTTGTTTTCGGTCGTTGGGATTATCAAAACGAGGACATGCTCAGGACCGCAAACCGATCTTTACTCATAACACCGAAAAATGTCTCTTCCGGTACCATATGTAGCACAAATGGTGCGAATACACTCATGATATAAGTTGAAAATGGCAGTAAAATTAGCATACTCAAAATAGCTTTCATTTTAATCAAATCTGTGTCACGAATTTTACTTCTATCAGTTCTTTTGTATTTTCCCGATAACTACAGATTTTAGCGTTGATCCAGTGGATAATTTGCTCAATCATCTCTGTAGAAAACAGTAAATTCCAAACATCTAAAGCGGATGCATTATTTCCAAGCGCATGAGCAGAATTTTTTAGATCAGGAAGTTGTATAACTATATTATGTTTAAAAGTTCTCCTTCGTATAAGTACATCTTCTTCATTTAAAACGATTTTTGCCGAAAATATTACCTCGATTAGATGAGTCATCTTCCTCAATATTTTCGTCTTTCAATACTTTCGATAGCCCAATTATATTCTACATTGAAACAGAATTGTTTTGTTTTTGTATATCATTTTACAAGTTCTACTATGACTTTTTATCTTTCGACGCAAAAAATATGGTAAGATAAGAAAATTACCGCATGAGTAAACTTTTTAGATTATTTGAATATTCCTACACATCGACAAAATAAAATAGTAAATTTAAGAAAGTCGGGATTGAATATTTTTTCCGTAAATTCTCTTTGAATACGTGTTGCTGTGGTTAGTCTCCACAAAATACATTTACATCACGCTGGAGCACAAATTACATTTGAATAGATAGTAATTGAAAGCTAAATGAAATTTAAAAAGGGCTTCTGTTCTTTTACTTTAGCAGTTCAATATTTCAGTTGTAAATAAATAAAAATAAATTTTTAATTTTTACCTTTATACAGCCAGTTCGTCATGAATAGTTTAGAAGGGAATAGTTATTTTTGTGTATTCAATCCTATGGAGTTAATTTAAGGCTAATAATTATACAAGTATGGGGCGTGCAAATACATTTCCTAAATTTGATTAGAAGGTAACTCTGCCTGGGGTTATGAGCCCGAGGACTGGGTGGGTTGATGGGCCAGGTTAGCATCCTACCCACTGTAAAAGAAAACAAGTCTAAACTAAAAACTGATCTATTTCGAGTTGCTATGAAAAGAATAAGATATTCTACTACATAATACTTTCAAATCAATCAAAAAGGAAGTATACAAAAAGAAAGGTTTAGAAAAATAAAACTTAAAAAATGGTTAAAGAATAATAATAAACAAATATTGATCTTAAAAAGAGAGAGTAAGTGAAAGTTTAGTTTTAAGTTCTTACTTAGTTTTTTATTTCAAAACTAATTCCTATGTACAGATAAATCTGTTTATATCTGTAGGGTTTTAATATTGTTACGATAAAAATGTTACATATAATTTCTATCCTATATAAATCGATGTGTTATTATTTCTTTGTCGAAACTAAAATCGAAGACGAGCGTCGCAACGCCATACCATCCACTCGACGTCGACGCCGAGTTATGATATTAGGGAGGCAGCTACCAATCATAAATCCGGCTTATGAAATATCAGAAATATCATAAGCGGCCGGGATTGGACGACGTAAGGTCAACGCTACCAATGAAGGTAAAATATGAAATTATATAGAGGAGGGAGAGACGCCTGAAGACGGCGAGCGTCGGCGCGATGTTTTTAAGTGGTGGAGAATATTCGGGGCGTATGAATATGTGTATAAAGTTTTTATGAGGAAAATATACATTGGAAGAAGGAAGGAGAAGAATTGGTTAAGATAAAAAGAGTTGAGCTCTGATTAAGGCATACTATAAAACGAAGTTATATATAATGGAGAAAACACTAATACGTACTTTTCTTTCATTATATCTTTTAGATTAATTTAAAAAACTTAACACAAGGAAAAGATAACACAAATGTTTGTAAAGAAGAATTATTGAAACAAAAACAAGGTTGCTCAATCTAGTAATATTTTTTAGTTTTATAAAACTAGTGACAAAGTATAATGAATATAATATAAGAGTAGGGGAAACCGGGGGAATTCTGCGCACTTAAGGTAAAATACTTACAAAAAGTTTCCTATGTGCAAACAAACTTCCATAATTTAACTACTGAAACTTGTATCTATTGGGAACGTTATTCCCATAAAAAATAGGATAAAGTTTAACGGATTTTGAAGAAAAAAATTTACTTTAAAAAAATGTCATTGCGCGGTATTACCCCAAGTATGGGGTAATTCTGCGCAGAATTAAATAAATCTTTATTCGAAAAAAAATTTATTGTAATAAAGCAAATATTGTAAATAAAACAGATTTCTTAAAGACAAAATTAAAAAAAAAAAACATTAAAGAGAGAATTTTACTTTCTGACTGTCTTTCGTTCGACCACTACAACCACAGGACAAGAGTTCCAACCACTACATTCTGAATTAGCCCAATTAGAACACATTACACAACGGTACCAAATTTCTTTGTCTCGTCCGAATTCACCGCACACCAAACACTCCTCATTTTCTAATGTTAGATCTACATCATCTAATTCATCATCGTCAGAAAGCTTACTCTCATCATAACTTTTAGACTCAGAATCATCAAAATGTAAGTTTATAACTCCAGCTTTCTTGCGTACAGGTCGTTTCTTAGCTTTGATAGCTAGTTTTCCTACGGTTCCTGTCGTTTTTTTCTTAGTTTCATTTTTTTTGGCCTCTTCAGCTTTTTTCTTAATATTTCTCTTTTCTTGTTTTATTTCTAATTGCGTTTTTAGTGGCGTGGAAGTGAAAATTTCTGAGCGTTGTTTTGCACGTGATTTGGAACATTTCTTTATAAATTAGGAAGGAAGAGGAGCTAGCTTTTCAATGGGTATACTAGACTGAGTTTTAATATTTCCTGACGTTCCAGGCTGGGGTGCAGCTTGCTGGTTTGATTTCAATTTGGCATTATAAGATGGAGTCTTGTGCATAGTTTCATCACATCTCAATGGTCCCGGTTGGGGTTTGGTATTTCTAGGTGGAGTTCTCTGTATAGTTTCATCATATCTCGATGGTCTCGGTTGGGGTTCGGTATTTCTCGGTGGAGTTCTCTGCAGAGTTTCGTCACATCTCGACTGATCAAAGGCCATGTCATCATTGGTAACGTCGGTTTATAAGTCCATTACAACGTGTATATCTGAAACTTGAGTGTGATCTATTAAGCTGAAATCATCTTCAGAGAATTTATTAGGATCTATATTCCAGCAGCACGAAACCCGGATATTCCTTTCGAATACAACTCTCAGGTATGCTCTGTTAAAAATGGAAGCAAGTTCAAAATCTTTTCATGAGTATGAGTTCTCAGATACAAGTCGCTCTCACGATTGAAAGCATTCTTTAGGGGCCCAAAAAAAGTTAGGTCAAGAGGTTGAAGCCTGTGTGAGGTATGAGGGGGAAGTGAAACCATAACAATTCCGTGTGATCTGCAGTAAGTATAAATCTCCAAAGAAATGTGACTCCCATGGTTATCCAATATGATAAGCACTGGATCTTCTTTCGAGGCCTTTATATGCTGACAAAAATGTTTTATCCAGTCGAAAAATAACTCTTCATTTATCCAACCGTTTTTGAACATCTGTAGATTGCTCCAATTGGGCCTCCTCTCATTAATTGTGGATTCATACGTATTTGAGGGAATATGAACATAGGAGGGACAAACTTTCCTGAAACATTTACAGCGGATATGGTAACATTTTGCCATCTTTCCCAAGATATTACGGATCCTACTTGCTTTTGACCTTTTGGTGCCAAAATTTTTGATGGTTTCTGGACCGTAGAAATGTCCGTTTCATCTACATTAAAAATTTGACTCTCAGGAAATTTGAACTTTTCCATAACTGTGAGCAGATTGTTAACAACTCGTTCAACCTCATCTTTATTGAATGCAGAAATGCGGTTTTGACTGGTACCTTCGGGTTTTCTAACACTAATGTCTGGATGGACAAACATGACTGTAGACGAATTATTCCACGTTGCAAAAGACAGAGAAACTTTTAGAAATGTGGTTGTCAACCTCCGTTAATGGGGACGGCATAGGAAGAAGAAGAATATCTGGATGACGCTTTAAAAAGAGTTCTAACCAATCTTCACCAGCGATCTTCTTTATCGAGTCGAAACGGCGTTTTATTTTATTCTCTTCAGCAAACTGGTGTTCTGATGGTGTGACTCCAAAAAACATATTCGCCAACTTTTTAACATGGTTGGCTATGGTCGATTCCTGTTCATCATTAAAAATTAGTTTCCTGCCAAGTTTTATTTTTTTTTATGGCTATTTGACTTTAGTTTGTCACGTAGAGTGGATTCTGGAATATTGAATGATCGACCTACTTCTCGTATTTTTCGCCCAGATCGTATAGCAGTGATCGCAGCTTTTAGTTTATCTTTTGTCCATTTTGATCTTTCAGTTTTCCGAACATAAACACGGGGCATTTTGGAATCTAAAATACAATAAAAACACTAAATCAGCAAAAAATTCTTACACGGGGTAATACCGCGCAGCACAAAATTACCCCGACACAGCTGCGCGGTATTCCCCCTAAGTGAGTAACCTAACTTAACTTATCGTTCGTTAATGACTAAATAAAATGCATTATTTTTGTACGTGAAATTATCTATACATACAAAGCAAAATAATCACTGAATAGTTTTAATGAAAATTAATAACAAAAGCACTTACCGCTTGTTAAAGATTAGTCGAAAATTACATCAAAGTCTTGAAAAACAAACAATCTGTGACCTTGTTGCCAAGATACTGATGCACGATATTCTCCCGTGCGCGGTATTCCCCCGGTTTCCCCTATACCGTAAATAATAGGAAAAATAAATTATAAAGCTTTTTTTATTATGCACATTGCACATTAAATGCACCCAACTCCTGTTCTGACTCTAGCGTACAGACCTTTGGAATATTTGCATCTATACTTTCTAGGAATTGTATCTGAATGACAGTACCTTGGTTCTGGAACAATCTTAACTAACTGCTTATAAAGTAGTCTATGAAATTTTTCTGTTTCAACACAAAGAAGTTTCTACACTCTTCTCTATAACCGTGCTGAGAGATAATATGAACACTTATTCTTTGTTGTCCAAACACTTTAATAATATGGCAAGAGTGACCCCAGGAGATAACAGCATAAGTTAGTTGAGAATGAAAGTTACTTCGATCTTCTTCTAAAGGTGCATATCTTCTAGTGATGTTGGCTCTAATGATTCTGTTCACAGCAGCTCAAAATAGATAAGTTGACGTTAAACCAGTCAGGATATACATCTACGTCCAGGGTCCTCTCTTTCACTCTATTTTGACGTGTAGAAACAACTGTAGAACTCGGTATTTACTTCTGTTTTTTATGGTAGTAATAATTTATTTGTCTTTTGTTAGCCTCTGGAGTGGTCTGGAAAATAGTAATGTTAGTTGTGTGGTGTATATATGAGATCCTTAATATACGTTAGTAGTACCACATTTCAAATGCCTCTAATCGTTTTATGGCATCTTCTGTAAGAATCCAGCAAACGGTTTCTAAAATATATAAAGAGGGAATTGTTAAAATCCCATGATTTTTGTAATTTAAAAATAATCAGATTGGGCAGCTGTACTAGAACCCCAAAAAGGAAGAACATATCGTAGATGAGACTCGAACAAAGAAAAATATATTATTTTGAAAATGATAAATTGATTTCCTTCGAAACAGATCTAATTGCATAGCAGGCTGAGGCTAGTTTCTTACTTAATAAATCGATATGAAGGGACCATTTAAGGTTGCTGTCTATAAAAATACCAAGAAATTTTACAGAATCAACAGTACTGATTTGGCTGTTATTAAGAAGCAAGGGTTGAAGAGCTCCTTTATAGGATAATACTACTCTCTTATCCACGTTAAAAGAGAGTAAATTAGAGTCGAAAAACGTTTCTATGAACCATCGTGATGTCAAAGAGAAGGAAAATTAGACGACCCAATACTGAACCATGTGGTACTCCACATACAATGCTTCTGTGACTAGAGTCAGTATCATTTGCTCTAACTAGTTGTTTCCTTTTCCTCAACTAAGATTGGAACCAATTTAAAGAAATACCTGGAATTCCGTAGAAATTTAGTTTTTTTTATTAAAATATCGTGATCAACACAATCAAAAGCTTTGGCATAGTCACAAAAAACAGTGGTAGTATAAAGATTCTTTGGTAAAGTATTCTTTGGTGCTTGATAGACCAAATTGATATTGATTGATTATTGTTTATAATTGTTTATTATAGTACAGAAAACATAGCATCACTGGTACATTTATTAGACAAAAAGCCGAACTGACTTTGTGATAAAATGTTGTTTTCAACAAGAAAGAACACAAGTCGGGAATTATAAGTCTCTTAATAATTTTGGATAGGACCGGTAGTAAGGCAATAGGCTTATAGTTGCAGACTTTCGATTTTTCACCACCCTTAGAAGAGGAATAATAATGGCTGTCTTTAGGCACTCTGGAAATATACCTTGTTCAAAGGAATCATTAATTAGTGAGAACAGGATTTCCAACACATTTTTTGGGGGGTTTAAGAAAATTTTAATGGATAGTCCATCAGTAATACAGGAATATTTGGTTTTGATAATACTGATTGTTTAAATCAGTTCAGATTTATCAACTGGTCTCTTATAAAAAATGAATTCGAGACCTTTTTTGAATTGGAGGAGATAGGAAATAGGATCTTGTGGAAAAATAATTGATATTATATTTTTATTCACATTAACGAAGTATTCATTTAGATTTTTCGGGTTTGGAAGAGAAAATGTTTGAGTTGTGTTAGTTTTATTTCGAAGATCGTTTATTATGGACCAAGTTTCTCTTGCAATATTTTTAGAGCTTCCAAGACGATTTTAATAATACATTTTTTTTTAACTGTTTTGATAAGTTTTAGATAAGTTCCTCTGTACTTGGAGATATATTCAGTGACAAAGACGTTGGTAGTAAATTTCTTGATGTACAGTAGTGAACGCATATTCTTGGCTGATATGCGGATACCTTTGGCAGTCCAGGGTTTGTGATGTTTTGACTTGATTGCAATTAAAGGAAATACCTTATTGAAAATACAGACAAGCTTATCTAAAAAATCACTAAAATTATAGTCCACGAAACACAAGTCAAGCACAAATTTTGGAATTTACGAAAGTTCTGAGCGGAAAAAATCCTACCTAAACATAGGGTTTTCGAGCATGGTTTCTTATGAGTGTGAAACTTGGTATATACTACTTCATGATCAGATAGTACTGCATTAATAATTATAGAGCATACATCAAAGGGTGAGAAATCTGAGACAATATAATCAATTATGGTAGATGTTGTCTTGTAGGAGAATTAACGTGCATTGTGAAACCATACGATTCGAAAATATTGACCATTTATGTATTACTCTCTCAGTAGTAAAGCACAAGTGGGTATTAAAACTATCTGCCTTAAGTTTAAAATTAGCAATTGCATTATTTTAAGTCTCTTAACAGTAATAAGTTTCCACATAGCTTGTTGGAAATTAAAAGAATTTGTTATAAACCTTCATGCATCATTTGGATTAAATTTGCTTATCTGATTGCTTTCCTGTACTGTTTTCTAAATCTTATAATGGTACTTTTAGGTACAGCAATGGGATTGTTTTTATTTAATGCTGTAATTAATTGAAGTTTGTCACGCATTTTTCTCAAAGTATCATTGAACCAGTTTACTTTTTTATCTGTAGGGGAGACCGGGGAGAGTTCGGACACAGGGAGACATCGGACACATTTGAATTTCGCACATTTTTGAAGATGCACTGTTGTCATTTGGTAAACACAACCTTATTTGTACATAATTATAGGTTATGTATTGACAGCTGTGATTTCGGTCGTAGTCACAGAGTTATCTATTGTGAAGTGTTTTGTCGAGTTTTGTTCTAAAAATATCGGTGCAATCCAGAAGATATATTTTAAAATACATAGACTTACCACACTCTGAGATAGCGCGTACTATACTTATTTCATTAATTTGCGTTTATGTTGTTGCAATATTTAGGTAAGTTTTTTTATAAACCCATTGTATTACCAATGTTTGCATTAGGGGAGAGTTCGGACACAGTGTCCGAACTCTCCCCTGTGTGTCCGAAGTCTCCCCTGATCTGTAGTTATTCTATTTTTCTCTTACAGCTCATAATGCCCCGTACATATACAAGGGTAACAGAACGACAATTTTCTGCAGACACTATGAAAAATGCCACATCAGAGGTGCTTGACGGCAAATTGAGCATTCGGAATAGCGCCAAAAGCTACGGCGTTCCTAAATCTAGTCTTCTAGATTACATAAAGAAAGCTAGAGCTGTGGGTATAGACAACGTAACATTCTCTCCAAATTTCAAGCAATCTCAAGTGTTTACCGATATAATGGAAAAAATGCTTGAAAAATATTTATTAGATTGTTCTTCCATGTTTCATGGACTAACGCCTAAGAGCTGCAAGACGTTTAGCTTTTGAATTTGCCAAGAAAAACCATGTTAAAATGCCTACTACATGGAGCGAAAATGAAGAAGCTGGAACAGACTGGTTTTCAGGTTTCATGAAACGTCATCCTGTACTATCTATTAGAACACCTGAAGCCACTAGTCTCGCTAGAATGACGAGTTTTAACAAAGTTACTGTTGAGACGTTTCAAAATAAATTAGAAGAAGTTTTACGTCGTCATTCTTTTGGATCTTCAGCGATTTTCAATTTAGATGAAGTGAGTCAATTAACAATTTTGTTTAGTTATTTTGATAATTAATATCACTTATTTTTTAGACTGGGGTTACTACAGTTCAGCGTGTACCTAAAATAATTGGAAGAAAAGGTCAACATCAAATAGGGCAGGTGACCTCACGTGAACGTGGAGAATTAGTTACACAAGTGGGCATAATTTCTGCTGATGGAAAAGCATTGCCTCCTATATGGGTATTCCCACGGCAACGTTTTGATGAAAACCGCATGATGAAAGGGGTTCCTCAAGTTGCTTTAGGATTAGTATCTCCTTCAGGATGGATGACAAGTGATAATTTTTTGAAAGTACTTAAACATGTTGTCAAAAATACACTCTGCTCTGATACTAATAAAATTTTACTACTCATGGATAACCACGAGTCCCATCTCTCAGTGGAGGGACTTGATTACTGCAAAGAAAATGGAATTACTGTTTTGACACTACCACCTCATACTTCTAATAAGTTACAACCTTTGGACCGAACAGTGTTTGGTCCTTTCAAAAAGTTTTTTAATGATGGTGCTAATTCCTGGATGTTGTCTAATCCTGGTCAGACACTTTCTATATATGACTTGCCTGCTATTTGTTCTTCTGCTTGGGACAGAGCTGCCAATCCAGTTAATATTAAAAGTGGTTTCAAGTGTACAGGTATTTGGCCTTTTGACAGGAATATATTCGGAGAAGAAGAGTTCTTATCTTCTTACGTGACAGATAGACCAATGCCTACTACAGAACCGGAACTCGGAAAAAGAGATTTTGATAGCTTGTCCAAACCGGGGCCAAGCAAAGTTTTAGTTTCTCCGAGTCACTCAACTTCTCCAAACATCATTTCTCCAGAAATGGTTAGACCGTTTCCCAAGGCGCCAGAACGTAAAACATCAAATAGAGGGAGGCCTAAGGGCAAATGTATCATTGCCACGGATACTCCAGAAAAAGACGAAATTGCCAACAGGAAACTAAAACGATCTGTTACAAGGAAAGTAAATCCTAAAAAAAGACAGAAAGTAACTAAAAAAATTGTTGAAACATCTTCTTCTTCTTCCTCTGAAGACATAATGAGCAATGAAAAATCCTCTGACTTCATAGAGCAAGATGACGAAGTGGATACAGAAGAAACAAATATTGCAAATGGTCAGTTTATAATTGCCAGAGTTTATGGAAAAACACCAGCTACATTTCGGCACTATGTTGCAGAAATTCAGGAAAAACAGATAAAAGGATACGACGTAAAATTTTATAAAAAACATGCCACTTCTAATCGGTTTATCTCCACTGAAGAAGATGCTTTTGTTATATTTGAAGACATAAAATGTATTTTACCGAAGCCCTTGAAAGATACACGTCAAAGATATGAAAATATGATCTATTTTAATACAGATTTAGAAGATTATTCATTGCATTAATTTTTTAATATCTAAACATGTCTATTTTTTTTAAATACATTTTTATAAGTAACATATGTTGTACTGTCCGAAGTCTCCCAGTACTGTCCGAAGTCTCCCCGTTTCTGGGGAGACTTCGGACAAATGACCCCCTGCAATATTTTTTTATTTTTGTTGTTAATTTATTGATTTGATATATTCTGCTCTTGATTGGTTATGCCTGAACCTTGGAAGCTTAAGTTAACTACTTTAAAAGGTAAATATATCAATACACTTTTCTAATAAAAATTAATTTTTAAAAATGGTCCGAACTCTCCCCGGTCTCCCCTATTAGTTGTATTCAACAATTTCGATTTTTCTGGCAAATAAATATTTATGGAATTTAATAACACATCAATTAGCATTTAACATTAAAATGTTAAATACTTTTAAAAACTGGTATTTACCGCGATAAACAGCCAATTTTTACACTGATTCACAGAGCGGTATGTATTCGTTCAAAGGACATACTGTCAATCAAAAATTTTAAATTAATATGCAGATTATCATTATTTATAAAATTGAAGTTTCAATTCAGTAAAACTTGGTTCAAATTAAAGAGATCATCCTCTGTTATTAGTTGCTCTCTGGTTGCACAACTTGTAGATAAGTAAGTTTTCTCAAAGAAAATACCTCTGTGCTCAGATGTATGAGTGAGATCCAAAATATTTGAGAAGATATTATCGCGATTTGTATTACACCGAGTGTCAAGTACAACTTTTTATATAAGATTGTAAGGTCTAAAAAAATTTAAAGTTTTAATGCTCTGATGTCTACTTCATTAACATGAACATTAAAGTCACTCGTAATAATTACAGATTTGGTACGTCAATTGTTTTAGAAAGCTTTAGCGATAATGATGAAGAATTTGTGTAAATCGCTATCTGGAATACAAAAAGTGCATCAGTGCTGTTCAGAAGAGAGGCTTTGATCTCCATAAGACTTGACTGTCCTGAAAAATCGAGAAACTATCTTATAGCCCTCAATAAAGATAGCATAAAGCTCATATACAAGCCAGTGCTCATTAAGAACAAAAAAGAACACAAAAAATAAGTTAAAACATCATCGAGCAGTATTTTAAAATCAAGAAAAGAGTTACGCAAAAATTAAGCATTATAATGAATGATGTTTAGATAATATTTAACTTATAGAACTTTTTTTAAAGAGCATTGGCACGCTCCTCTTCACACAACACTTTAATACTGCTGCACCCTTTAGTAAAACATCTTTGTTCTAGGATCTTTTACGACTCTCACGGAACTATATGCTTCTGGTATTTTTGATTTGTGCCCCATACATTGGACTTCAGGAAATGATACAGCTAGCATTTTATGTAAGTCATTAGGAAGAGTTTGCGGTTTAAGACGTATGACATGCAGAGACACAAATTTAGGAACGGTCTCCACCGATTCTTTCTCCTCATTTGCAGCATCGTGGATGGTGCGGGTAGCATTTTTCCTGTTAAATACATAGTTTCTATTATTGCTTACAATTAGATTGCTGTCAGCTGTTCCACAGTGACTTTTAAGTTCACTAATATTATCAAAAAATAAAAAAAAAATTTAAATTACTTGGTAAATAAATATTTCGCGCTTCGATTTGCATTATTATATTAGCGTTTTAGGTTATATGCAACTTGTTTGTTCTACCCTATATTTTTAGAGATGCATTTTTACGTGTTTTCATATTTGCGTTATGATATTTGATACGTTTCGCAATTAATTCTTTTAAAAATTTAACATTTCCGGTAGCTCATTATGAAAACAACATTACATTTTTCCTATTTGAAATGTCCTAAAGATACTTAATGGTTTTCTGTATATAAAAAGTGTCTAAAACGGTATAATCGATAAAAAATTCATCTTCTCTTCAAATAAAAAGCATTTCACAACCATCGGAAATACACCCTCCAGTGTATTTAAAATTAGAAAAGAGTAATAAAGTGAAGTAGAGTTGTTGAAAGCACTTAACGTCTCTCCTCCGACCGTCTCCTCCGTGTATATATAGTCGAATGTTGGATAGCACCTCTTTTGGGCCTTGGGGAGTTGACAAAGCCCAAGAAAAATGGAGCGCTTTAGATGCGATGTCCAGTCAAAGGAATCGTCCAAGATGGACTCGGAGATAAGATGTTGATATTGCATTTCTCATTCTTTATAATGCAACAGGAGAATTCGTCTTTCGAATAGAATTTCTGGCACGTACATAACATTTTTCGAAAAGGATATTCTGATTTTTACAGATGCCTAACAATAATACATAAATCAATGGGAAACTAATAAAATAAATTTTTTGAGGAAGTTTTTCCCAACAAGCATATTATAACATACTATCTATTAAGGGCCATATCACTATCTAGAAGGGTTATAAGGTATTATAATTTAGGCCTCATGACCGTGTAGTCCCTAATAAAATGCATTAAAAAACCAGACAATAAAACTATTTTTAACTACTACTAATTTTTTTATATAAACTTCTGTATAAATATTTTATAATAAATTAAGGAATGCAAATAAGTCGGATATTTCGTTGTTTTCCTGTACGTCTGTATGTAATTTAATGTATTATTTTCTTATATTACAACCGGACTGTGAAAAATCTACAACAGGTAATCTTGTCGCCTCAAACCTGATGCTCTCAAGTATGTGGATACTAATTCCCTAGTCCTATATGCGCGAAAATCTGTGCCAGTATTGTAGCATTCTTAGATTCCTTGTGACGAGTTTTAATTCACGTATTTCAAATTCCATTCTGTATACGATTTTCTACGTATTCCAAATCTTCCAAAGCGAAACACTTAAATTTCAAAGGAGAAAACGTACTACAAATGTTTGTTTATGCAATCTTAATTGCACCGAATAAACCGCTTTTTTTTTAATCTCAAAACTTGCTATAAGCAGTTATCGTTATTTTTGATTTGTGTCTCGAGAGTGTCGATTAAAATAAACAAAATCGAATCATTTATATGCATTGGAAACTGTCGCTAAGAAATTAAAAGTGGTTACAGGCATTTGCCAGATTCCTCCAAGCGCAAATAAATCGCTTGCTAGATAGAAGTCATCAAGAGGGCAGGAGTTTTGTTTTACCGCCGTTTTACCACCGTACAGTCATTTCACCAGTATGAGCGATATCTGAGAGTCAGGTAAAAGTTTCTGTTTTCATTTGTCTGTCAGATATAAGAGTAAAAGTATAAGTTTTTTGTGATTTTATTTTTGAGAGCCTAACCTTTATTGTTAGAGATAAACCTATTATGGTTTCCTTAATATTTCCACCTGACTATGGGAAAAGAAGGTGAAGGACTAAGAAATAATGGTGTCTATTGTAGAAAGTGATCGACATCCTGTCTTTCCTTGGAAGCTCTGCAGAGGGCTTCGACCGTCTAGTTCGAAGAATCCTCTGCTGTGTATCTATTTTGGGTGGATCTCTTTAGTTTATTGTAGCTAGTCTTCGAAGAGACTATCTACTGAGGGTGGAAAGAAATTTATCATTAGTAAAAAGGTACAGGTTATAAGAAAATTCAAAAACTTTTGCAAAAAGTTCATAAACACAACTCTGAGATAGCGCGTTAAACACAGCAGCTTCTTGGTAATGATGTCGTCATCTTCTTTTTTTTAGAAACTATCCTCAATCGATGTACCCAGCTCCGTCGTCTCTTTTTGCCAATTTCTGGAACTTCCAACTTTAAAGAGTCCTGGATCGTTGAAGACATGGAGTATACTAAATGCATCATCTTCTTCTTCTTATTGCGCTTCCTTTCGAAGGTTAGCGATCCAAATGGCAATTGTAGTTTTGAGCGATCAAAAACATTTCCTCAGGTCTTTCAGCTACGACTTCTAGCGTCTTCTAACTGATTTTTTGCCCTGCAGTTTACCTTCCAATATGATTTGGAGTAATTCATATCTTTCACCTCTCAACATATGACCCAAGGTCTCTCTTTGATTATGCTGAGTAATTCTTTTTCGGTTACTCATGCTCCTTATTACCTTACCATTGGTAACTTTTTGTATCCATGGAATTCTCAGCATCAGTCTTATATATATATTTCAAAGACATCTATTTTTTTTTCTATTTCAGAGTTCATTGTAAAACTTTCACAGCCACACAGCAAAACCGAGAAAACGTAACATCTGATCATTCAAATTCTGAGCTCTAGACTAAGGTCTGATCTTGTAAAAAATATTTTGAATGCATCAGCTCTGTAGAATATTTCGATCATAGGAGTTAGCTGCTGCTGTTGACTCCGGTGTTGCCCGTAGAGTAGCACAGGTCGTGAGCTCATATTTTGTAGTTGGGACACCATGTTATCCTAAAAAAAGACGGTGTCTAGGATATTATTGACCCTTTGTTTTCTTTTGACAGCTCTGCAAAGGGGGGCATTAAGACCGTCTAAGTCGGATAATTCTCTGCTATATATCCATCTTGGGTGAATCTCTAAATGCAGTAAAACCGTAGCCCAATAGTCTAACTGAAGCAAAAGGGGAGCAGAGTTCCAGCAGAGCGCTCCCAAAGCGTATACGACTCTCTGGGAGCCCGAATAAGGACCTCCTTGCCTGACTTAAAAAATCACCCATATTTATACCTGTTTTTGAGTACCGATATGGATATTTCTATTGGCCAATGTGAAGGTTTCAAGAATGGCCAATGCACATCAGACTACGTATTAGTCCCTTTACTAAGAGCCCGTGATGACAGCATTAATTAAATTATAGTGCTATTATTTTAAGACCCACAAAATATAAAGGCCAATCGAGATGCTATGAATACCTTTTTTTCAGTTCCCTCTTTCCGGCTTTTCATCACGTATTGTCACACGCGTTGTGTGGAGACCTAAAACATTATCCGTACATCTTCCAATTGAGAATTTTATATTTTATCATCATTTTCTCTTCTCCTTTACTTTTTCTTGAACCTTGTTTGACTATCACCAGATCTATTTATTCTCAAAACTTCTTTCCTGGGCATTTTTTCAAGTACTTCAATAGCAGTATCTCTACCAAGATATCCCCCCAAATTGTATTAGAACTTCCTTTTATTTTCCAGTACATTTTTTTACGATTTTTTCCTTGAAATGAAAAAATCTCAATGGAATGTAAATATAATATCAGTTGTAAGTCTTTTGGTGGTGGACAAGTTTTATTAGAATAAATATTGAATTGATAGTAAAAGAGCTATATATGTATTTTATATTAACAATTTTTATACAAAAAATTTCTTGGGTTTCTTTTTTTTAACGTCAACCCATGTTTTTTTTTATATCAACTTATATTAAAATAATATATCATCATAAATAACATCAGATCAAAAGACTTTACATGCCAATTTTCGATATTAATACTCAAATAAACTAAAAACTAAAGTAAAAAAAAAAAAAAACACAATAAAAAACCAAAGTTGAACCAAGCTCGGGCAACATATTTTAATTAAAAAAAGTAATTTATATTTTAAAAATATCTAGCTTAAATTCTTTGGATGTCTACAAATAAAAGGGAGAAAACGGCAGAAATAACTAGACGCAACCGAAGTCCCATTCGTCCACAATGAAGAAGTGACAGAGAGACAGGATTAATAATCCCCCTTTGTCTTCGTCATCTTCGTCAGCATCGCCAGGAAGCGAGGGACTGTATGGACCGAAGGTAGAGGATAACGGCGACGCCGGCGGTGGGTGGAAAATCTAACGGAGGAGAAGTGGCAAAAATACACGGCGGCCCCTAACTATATGACAACGACAACGGTGGTTAAGAGAATGCGACAATTAAATTATTACTGAATATATATTGTCATACTTCTTTTTCTTAGCCAAAGAGAAAAATAAAAATATAAAAAGAGACCGTTTAAATAAATTTTCAAGACATCCTGGTAAACAAAAATTTATGTATTATATTAAGATAATATTAGATTAACAGAAAGTTTTGCCTGTCAACAAACTGATTTCTAAACATTCACAGGTAAAATCTTTCTATATAGAATTGGAAAGCCCACACTTTTTTATAATCTCTTCATTGTTTGTATATGACCTAGGATTAAGATATTGTAGTCAATCTTGTGTTATAGAAATGAATTATGTATTTGTAATCAAAGCAAAGTTTAAAGCAAAAATTTTACTTTCTCTGGAAACAGTAATGGGGTTTTTTTCTTAATGATTGTAAACAAAATAAAGCTTTTTGATTGGACAGTTTTTGTTTGAATGGGAGAATTGATAGTTTGATATATGAGAGAAAGGGGCAGTTATGAAGTGATCATCGAAAGGAAAGTTCGCGTCTCGATAGAGGGGTGTGACTCTGAGATAGCGCG
>NW_027312409.1:0-30527 GCF_040954645.1 Diabrotica undecimpunctata | reverse complement strand
ACGCGCTATCTCAGAGTATGTCTTGGAAAAGTGCAAGAAAAAGGAAAATATACGAGTGCTGATCTCCTTGCTTCGCTCCTGACCGACTAACAATAAACAATGGCAAATAGTTATCTCTTATTCTTCAACATAATCTTCATTCATGTTAGGTTAGACAGAGTTTTCCTATTTATGTTGTAACATTATTTTGTAATGCCTCTCAAAACAAAAAATTGCTGGACCCTCTACAAATCTCTCATTTACCGCACGTATGACATTACTATCTGACGAAAATCTTTTACTACGCATGTGTTGAATAAGCTTTATAGTGGTAATTGCTGGAGGCTAAATCTGGAGAATATAGAGGATGTTCAACTGATTAGAAGCCTGTGTAAGTGATTGCAACTATTGAATTGTGGACCTGTGACTGGATGCATTACCCTGATGGAAACGATGACCTTTGCGCAAGTACGTTGTCATTGGCCTCCCGGCGGAAGATTGCTGCTAAATTGCAAACACAAATTGTGTAAAAAAGCAGCACATCTTCCGATCGAGATCTAGTTGTCTGCATCACTAGCCCCTGCTAAACCTTGTTGGCCGAGTGCCTTTATTACGATTCTGCGTTCTATTATTACCTGAGTGAACATTTCTTCGATCTAAGAAGACGTCGAAGTGAAGACGATTCCAAAGCTCTTTAGTGTTTGAATGAATACAAAGCCGTGTGGCTACGACATCATTTGAACCACAAGAAGTACGGGAACCGGCGATTGTTGACTGAGGGCCTCCCCTTTTGTAGAGATAAAGAAAAGTCTGGTAACGGACTTATAATTACCTCGCAGAAGCCGGCTAGCAGCTCGGAGAGAACATTCCCTGGCCAGATACACACGATCTTTGAGATAGTGAAAAGACAGGATGTCATAGCTATTTCGGATCGTGATGAACGGACACAGCGTTCCACTGGTCCACTGACGGTCAGAAGCAAACAAAAGCAGTACAGAAATTGTAACCGTCCTAATAGAACCGCAAATTGTTTCTTAAGACACAGTATATTGCTTAAAAAGAATCTTAAGAGGTGGCGATACAGAGTGAAGGGTCGTCGAAGTGTCAACATTCTGCCGACGTTCCTGTACCTCTCGAGGAGTGTGAACGTGCCCAGAATACTAAACAAATATTCATGTAAGACAAATTAATGTAAGAAATAAACCTCGAAATGTTAAAGTATTCTGGTTGCTGGTGACACCTTGTCGACAACAGAGTCCCCAATAAACTTCTCGCTAAGCGAAAGCCTAGATCACAATATAAACTCCACGAATACGAGGATGGAGTCGAGAAACCTTCGATTCTTCTCCAGAGGGGCGGTCGTAGACCATCCAGAGACTCCGAATACCCCAGAGGATACTACGGCCGTACGAAAGTAACGATATGGATAAAAGTGTCAAGTATGTTAATTAACTTTATTAATACTATAACTATACAAAAGATGGAACTTGAACTACAGAAACTTACAGTGTTTTGAAGTTCATTCACATTTTCGAACTCTTGAATTTTAGTTTCCCTTAACGTGGTCTAGCAAATTGTCATGTCAGTCTCATTTTTATGTTTACTCAATACTGTTTAAGTTTAATCTAAGCTCCTAAGATCACCTAAACGTAATAGAATAACTTCGTTTTTTGTTTAAATTCGTGTGAGAAAGTGTTAGCTTTTTAAATATGAAAAAATATTTTGTCTACGAATAACACTTTAAAAGTTACTCTAATTGTTGTGACGTTAAAAATAACATTGATCATCATTCTGGCTTTACAACCCTGTGTGGGTCCCTAGCCTCCCCAAGAATTTGTCTCCAGTCGTCCTTATCCATCGCCTTCCTCCGCCAAGCACGTATTCCCATATTTCTCATGTCTCCATCGATGTTATCAAAGAATCTTGTTCTGGGTCTTCCTCTTCTTCTCCGACCAATAGTCTATCAAGAAGCTGAGTCTTTCTAGCTGAGTCATTTTGTTCCATCCGCATTATATGCCCTATCCACCTCAGACGTCCTATCTAAATATGTTTTACGATATCAGGCTCCTGGTATTAAGTAACATGTTTTCATTATTTTTTGTTAAAGTTCAGGTCTCTGAACTATATCTTAGGATTCGGCGTATTAATGTTTTGTAGAGTTTTATTTTTGTATTTCTCGATATAATTGTGGATTTAAGGAGATTAAGCCCAAAATAGCATCTCTGCAGTAGTATTATTTTTAGTGTTAAGGTATACAAATTCGGTCACTGCTTCGATGACGTCGTTTTCTATAACAAGAGCTCGTAGGATTTGTGGTTGCGTGCTTATTTTCATATATCTTATTTTGTTGGTGTTATTATTAAACCCATTTTTGTAGCTGATTCTTTTAATGTACAATTCTACATACGCCTCTCGTACAGCGTTTTCTGTTCTCCCAACAATATTGATATCATCAGCATAGGCCTTGATTTGCATTGGTTTATTATATATGAACCAGTGATTTGTGACATACGTATTACTTTTTCCAGAGCCAGATTTAACAGTATACAGAAGAGAGAGTCTCCCTGGCGCAGCCCGTTATTTGTTTTAAAAGGTTTAGATAGTTCCCCCTGAATTAGTACTCTACATTCAACTTTTCCAAGAGTGCAAGATTTTTAATTGTTACTTTTCAACTGATTTGGTATTCCTAGCTCTTTCAGCTTCTAGAACTGTCTAGTGAATGTAGTAATAGTGAATTGTAGCTAAGTTAGTTACTTTTTTGACAGACTAAAAGTGGCTAGAAATTACTATACAACCAAGCACACGTGCTAATAGCTTATTTCATTAGAATATTTCGTGACCTTTTTTGCAAACTTATACTAATATTCTATTATTCCTATCTGAAACTAGTTTTAGACGACCGGGATTTTACCTTTTTTATCTAACGTACTTTATTATGTGGATTATATAACACAATATTGAGTACGTTTTGTGATTATATATCATATAAAATATTGCTTATTCAGCGTTATTATCATCACTTTTAAAAAATTATAAATTAGCTGGATAATATTAAAATTTATTCGTTTATTGAAACTATTCTCAAGAAAATGCTACCAAAAATTATAAGTTGGTTGCCTACATTTGGCACAACTTAACGATATAAACTAAATTAGCCTAACTTTTTTATAAAATATATTGTTTTATATAATATAATAGAAACTTACTTTCTTCATACATGCGATAAATTTCTAAGCCAATTAAATTTTTGACGCTGCATTTAAGTCAGTCGTTAATTTCCTTTTGTGACTTTTCTTTTTTAAAGTCAGGGTTTTATTAGGCCCAACTTTATATTTACGCACACTTTTTTCTGATACTTTCAGACATTTGGATGTTAACTGAAATGTTTTTGTTATTAAGAACATCTGTAACATTTACATAACTCGATGAATACATTGTAATGATCAACTTACCTCAACAGAGTTTTTCATTCGGCAAATAAAAAAAAAATGGTAGGCATTTTGATAAACCTTTGTGCAGTTTTATTACCTTGTAATTTAACAGCATCCTTACTCATCTAAAAATATTAACTTGTAATGAACATATTATCATATTTGTAAAAAAAACTTATCAACGCATTAGCTGATGGAACAAATTTAAAACTTTAAATATCCATAATAATAAAATTCAAAATAGAACTAACTAATTAATTAAATAGAACTAACAAAAGAATTAATCAAAAATAATAAAACAATAAAACTATACTAAAATAAACAACGCAAATAATAGAAATATTTACTACAATATGTTAAATTGTAACAACTCAAATATTATATTTTAAATATACAGGGAGAATTTTATGGGATTAGTAATACACTTTTTAGAATAATCCTTCCTTTTTCAAATGAAGAAGTCTGCAATAGTAGTATATTTGAGCTATTAATAGTAAGAAGTCGGAATTTTTGTGTTGTAGTGGTGCCATACGGTGACATAGTACTGTGGAAAATGTTTATACGCTGCATTTAGAAGCGTAATCCCTCTGTAGTTAGAGCATTCAAAGATATGTATCTCCTTTTTTGTGTATTGTGCAAAGTATTCCCATATTCCAATCATTGGGGAGTAATTTATGTGCTCATATTTCTTTTATAAGCCGCTGTAATGTCATTATGGTATCCTGGCCACCTTCTTTATATAGTTCAGCTGGTGGAAGATCTATTCTATATATTTAGGGTGATTTGTTTCTGGCTAGTTTTGTTACTGTATCTTTAACTTCAAGAATCGTTGGTGGTTCCTCTTCCCTCTCGTTTGTTCCCCTTACTCCATCTTTTTCGTCTTTTAGTTTTCTTGTTCTTTCTCTATATTAAGTGCGTGGTTAAAGCATTCCACTTATCTATTCAATACATCTTTGCTTGACTTCTGCATTGTCTTGTTGTTGCCTTGAATTCTTTTTCTCTGTTAATGTTTTCTATATATTTAAGTTTCCTTATTTAAGTGGTTTCGTTTTTTCTTTTGTATGTTCTCTTTTCTGCTCTTCTCTTTGTCTGGAAATTCTCTACAGTTCATCGGGTAAGCATCTTTCTGTAGGCTTAATTTTTTTCTTTTGTTGCTTTCTTGAATTAATTGTCAAGCCAATGATTTTTACAGCACAAATTTCTGTTTTCTATAAATAACAGTAGTTTATGCAAAAACATTTTTTGATTATAAAAATAATTTTTTTCAACTTTCTTTGGTGCATATTGAAAGTAAAAGTCTTCACCTTTCATATGGTCCAATAGAATTAGCATACTATGTAAAATTTTAAATTAATAAGTGTTAAATGATAAGCATAAGACGAAGCATAACATATGAAACCCAAATTATGGTTACGTATTCTCAGTCAAAAGACAATCGATTGTTCTGCAAATGGGGTTCCAGAAGTGTCTATAAATCCTCCAAAGTCTATCAAAGTTCATCAAAGTATCCCAATGTATTCCAACGTATCCTAAGACAAACAAAGCAGTCAAATATTTGGAACGAAAGATTTATATATTTTCCTTCTAAAAAGAAACTAAATAAGAGACTGTAAGTGCCTTATTTACACTAAATCCGATAGAATATAGCCTATAGAAAAATGATACTGTCTTACCTGGTGGACATTTTTACAAATATCACCACATTTGATTTGTTTGGTGGTCAAGAACAGAATAACAGCAGCTCTGCCGTGGACGATGTCATTTCCCATGGGCATTATGCCAGCGATCAATCGTACAATTCAATCTGACCAATAGAAAAGAAGTTCTAGATGAAAATTTACAACACCTCTCGAGAATCGTTGATTAACCAAAACAAAATTTAATGTTTACGTTATTTAAAACGCAATAGTTATACAGGGACGCATAAAAGCTATTGCGTTCTGAATTAAATAGAATAAAAAATAAAAGTTTGTTGGATTGTAACAAATCAATCACTAACGTGTAAGATAATGTTTACAAAAACTTAAACAATATAACGATTTTGCCTTTTTTCTGTTTTTAAAACAAAAAATTAAATTGAAGAATTTTAGATTCCATTTTAAAGGTTTTTTTTATTTCTGAATAGACAAAATCTTTATATTTAACTATCAATTTAATGGTAAGCTAAAATCCCACTTTGCACTAAATTGGTATACATAAATTGTCTATATATTATTAGAAAAATTAGTCAAAGATCTGGCTATTGAGATGTCTCTAGAAAAACTTATTGTCCTCGACTATAACGATACCACGTATAACGTTTGGTTCTCTATATTTTATATGTATAAGTATATTGACAATAAAAACTAATTAAATACCTGGTTGTTAAGATGTTTTGAAAAAAATTTATTTCCCAAGACCATAATGATAAACGTATAAAATTTGAACTTCTCTATACAGTGCCGGTAAAAAATCTTAAGGTAAAAGACATATTCTTCTTTCATGGGTACTGACATTCTCTTCAACTCCTCTTTCAGCTGATTTATGTTGCACGGTCGACTCTCTTGAACCTAATTTTTCATATATTGCAAGCGTTGTCGCAGGGATTAAGGTAATATACGTTGATATTGTGATCATTCAAAACTTTGTCACTGCCTTGGCGCTGTGAGCAGGGGTACCATCTGCATAAAGAAGTCACATTCGTGAATTTCCTGAAAGTTTAATAAATGTTGTTCTAGAGCAGTCATATAGTTGCTTGCTCTCATTGAAACATTCTTAGACAAGAAATACAACCATTATAACAAATTAAGAGCTTCCTATCACTAACCTAAACGTACTTTTGTCACTGAACAAGATCTTTCTCCACTGCTCAGGTGTCTAGTACTGATACTTTCTTCATTGCTTTTGTAAGTAAGGGCTTCTTTGCAGCACGTCGTCTTGACAATGCTAGATCTTTCTGTAGCCGATGACGAATCGTTCTTTTTGAATCGTTCTGAAAGAGATCAGAGTTATTTATCAAAAACATTTATTTTTAAGTTCCGTGGCAGTTATGGAAGTGTTCAACATTACAGCACGCCTGATGACGGTGTCAGTCCCGGATGATGTTTTTTTAGGAGCTCCAGAACCAAGTTTTTCTTTCCGGAACAAAACCTGAAGGCAACGACTCAGCCAACCGTTTCAATTGATAAATTGCCTTTCTTAAAACACCAATATCAGATGCTATGGTAATTGCAGATTGTCCTTTCCCAAGTAACGATAAAGCACGAACTTTCTCTTCATCTCTGAGTTTCTTTCGACCCACATTTTTTACTTGAATTTAGAATTTGATATTTCAAAGTTTACTCAGTAAGTGAAAAGAAGTTTAACCTTGACTATTCGCACCAAGCCTATTGTAAGTACAGTACAAACACGCAGAATAAACTAAAGAAACTAAGGGGTCAGTAAACGAGAGACAGCTGCCGTGGCGAGTACGTTATCTTCTCTCCCTTTAAACGCTAAACAAGCTCAGACAGAACACATGCAATTTTTCTTCGAATTTAGTGATTTATTTTGCAATGTAAAGATTTTTTGTCGACACTGTATATGTTATCTGTGAGATGTTTAAAATTAAAACTTATTCGACTACTTTCTAATGCATTTATTGTGGGCTAATAATGACAACATTACACATGCTTTTACACAATATATACCAGCAAAAGCTCCAAATAAATTCCGACTAAATTATCTCCCACTGTATATTAGTATCCGTACCAAAAATCCGTAAATAACCCATTTATCCTACGTTAGTTTCTACGTTTACGCCGACTAAACTAACTTCAATTTAATGAAAAATATTGCCAAAAACGAAAAAGAAAAAGATTACACACCCGACAAAATGATTGTCGAACGTAACTCTTAGCTTCATCCCGCCGCGTCGGGTGCCGGGTGTGTGCCTGAGGTATATGAATAATGAATAAAGTTATCGTTTAGTTCATATTTTTGATGGGGTACAGCACGGCAAAATGTAATTTGCATTTGTAAGAGATATGGCGAGATCAAAGCAGGCTGGTCCCGCTTGCTTTCTCTCCTGCTCCCCCTTTCTCTTCTTTTCCGTCTCTGCATGTATAGGAACTTTTGCGCCCCCTTTTTCCGCTAATCCATTCTAGCGGAGGATATCGCCGGTTTTTTCCTATTTTAAACTTTCTAAGAAAACAGCTATCTGTAAACCTTCCATATACTTTAAAATAAACTGCTTAAAAATAGAAATGATTTTTTTTCAGATGACACGTAGTTGAAAAAAATTATATATTTATTTATTTATTTATTAATATACGCGATTACCCCCATTACAAAAAAAATATATGTTAACATACAGTATAAAAGTTAATCTCTGTTATCGCTCACAAACTAAGTGAAATTAAAATTTTAAATTTTGAATAAAACTAAATATTATTATATATGAAACAAGATGAATTAAAGTAAACAAAAAAGTAACTATAAGTTGTCAAGCTGTTTTTACCCGATTTTTAAATGAAGCCAAGGAGACGCCAAATATTTCTAAATTGTTCCTATTTATAATTTTTAATGTTTGCTCAATGGATGAATGCATACCATAATTTGTACGGTGAAAAGGTATACAGTGCTAGTCAAAAGTCCGTTCTACCCTCGTATCTTTTTGAACGGTTATACTTATAATAGTGAAATTTAGATGGATGTAATAAACAAACGTAGGCTTCTTAATTGGCCATAGCAAGTGTCGTAATAGTGACAGATGACGTGACAGCGCCACTGTGACAGATAATTTTAATATAGATCTTATGGCAAGTGATACCTCGTTTGAAAGGTATTGAAAATACCTATTCAACCATATTAATTTTATTTGAGTTTAAGCTCATTATGATGAATAAATTAAATCAATACTAAAATTGTAGTTTCAAATTTAATTAATAAGTATTAAAACCTCCGCCTCTGGTTGCTTGTCAAAAACTTGACGTTTTTCAATTCTCTAATTATTTTTACGTCAACGTCAACTTTTTTGACAATTAACCAGAGGCGAACGTTATAATATTTATAAATTAAATGCGAAACTACAATTATTTTAATATATTTGTTCAATGATATAGAATTTTTTTATTATATAAAGATTATTGCACGTTATTCAAGATTTACGACATCAAAACCGCACAGCGTTACCAAAATATCAGAATAGTTAGTAAGTGAGAAATTTTTAAAATGTTAACTATTTGTCAAACTGTTATAAATACACTTAGTTTTAAGACTATTGCAACACACTAAATACATAAGAAAACATTTTAATACAAAATTATGTATTTGAATTTTAAACTTACCTCTTTTAGAGCATTAATGGTAAAAACGTCCTGCCATTATTTCTTGTTCAAAATAATCTATCTTATATGAAAGCTTATCAGCTTTCTACAGACTATTTAGATATTTTGGCATAGCACAATCACAATACACAACAATAATTATGTTTTTAAAGCTATTCATCTAAATTTAATATGTATTTATAAATACAATTTAATAATATATATTATATTATGATCAAATTGTGTAAGAAATCAAAATATAAACAAAATTCTTACTCTAAAAAAGCGGCAACACTTTAAACAATTTTGCCACACGCTGAATTGTCATTAAAATTTGAAGTATTCCCGTATCAGTTGCGTACAATTGTCTAATATATTTAATTAAAATTATTATTTTATGGAATATGAGACTTAAATAAGTTATTTCATAAAATTTATAATATTATTAATAACAAATGTTTTTCTCTATTTAATCAATATAATTCTAAAATTCCCAATACAATGATCATTTTTCTGATTAGGATACCATGTTGACGCCTATGAAAGATCGAGCAGTTCCGTATGGGTTTCGTATTATTAGCTGTAGGAAAATTTGAACTCTAAGGTTGACGTTCTGGAAATTTTAAATATAAGTGACGTCACTTTTATATAAATTGTGGCGTGCAACGTTTTTACTTTGAAAAATGGTACGGTCTGTCCCAAACCCTTCTTTCAGTGCGTCACTAATTTTGACGTCATATAGGATTTTAAGAATGTCGAGAATTATTGCATGGCATTTTAGTTAAATCTGACAGTTGAAGGATCGTAATCGGCTAAATGTGAAAATGTTATTTTTTGAAAATGTGGAGTAAAAACTTTAAGAATTCAATTTTTTTTTAATTTACATATTAGAGGACCCGTCCTGTATAAAAATTTTTATTGTGCATTATATTGGAACGGCAGTAGTTGTCATAATTCCTATTCTATACACTCCAAGGAAAGTGCTTAATTAGCTAAGATTTATTTATGTATTTATTATTATTTATTACAAACACTATCGCTAAAATGTATAGTATTTAAACTACTAATGTGAATATTTTTTAGAATAATTTAAAACTTACTTCACGAACGGCAGAAACTGGTAATAAAGTTGTCCCAGCCTCTTTATCTAATTGAAAATAATTTAATAATTTTAATATTAGTCTTTGTTCATTCTCGGTATATCTCGGCATATTTAAAATATTTTTATGACAATAAATACAAAATTAAATTTTCACTGTAAAATGTCTAAAAATACTATCCTGGAATGACAATTATCATTTTATCAGTTGACATTGTCAAAGTACTGTCACTATCGAGACCATCTGCGTCAAATTATATTTATGCGCATCATTGATTGGATATCTATTTAGCGTATTCTAAACTCCGACCAATTATATATCCGTAAGTAGAATTCGCTTTAATATACAAATACCCGTGAACGAAATATAATTTTCTAAGTTCTATGTATAATAATCACAGACTCACGTTTTTTTCTGTCACTTCTAGCTTAATGCGTTAGAGAGAATTCGATAAAATGTGACGCACTGAAAGAAGGGTTTGGGATGAACTATATACTAATTTTGTTTGGAGTTAAGATGATTTTGACGAATAAATTAAATAAATACTAAAATTCTAGTTTGGCATTTAATTAATAAAAATTCTAACGTCCGCCTTTGTTCAGTTTCTGTTTCTGCTTAGTTTATTCAATTCTCTAGTTATTTTTAGTTTTCAGACGCGTTTATGCCTAAATATTTAGTTTATGTTGAATGAATAATGAGAGATACCCCGATCGCCCTACATCGAGAGCTTATTTCAGGAAGCTTTTTCGGAACTTTAAACAAAATGGTAGTGTTCAAGATGTCAAACGATCTGGTCGATCAGCAATTAGTGGTGACAAAAAAATTGACATAATTTCAGAAATAGTAGTGAACCCTACTTCTTCTACAGCCCAAGTTGCATTTATTTATGAAATCAGTAAAAAGATTTAAAAATTGTGGTCCAACTTTCAGATGATGACCTCGAGCGAAAACTAGAATTCTGTGCAAATATGTCCAATAAAATTAACCAACAGCCCGATTATATAAAAACAATTTGTTTTAGTGACGAAAGTACTTTTCTCTCAATGGAAATGTTAACACACACAATATGAGGTATTGGAGTGACACAAATTCTCAGCACCCGGCAATATTGACATTTTGAAACAACGAATTGTTGAAGAATGTAGGGAAATTTCCTCCGACACATTTGAACGAGTACGGCAAGAGTTTAGAAATAAGATGCATTACTGCCAGGAAGTAGATGGAGCACATTTTGAACACTTACTATAAGAACTGGTTGTTAAATATTTATTTATTAAAGGAGAAGCTACTATTTTAGTATTTATTTAATTTATTCATCAAAATGAGCTTAAACTCAAACAAAATTATTAGGACTAAATAGGTATTTTCGATACCTTTTAAACGAAGTATTACTTGTCATAAAGTCCCATTAAAAATTATCTGCCACAGTGGTCCTGTAACTTCATCTGTCACTATTACGTCACCTGTTAAGACTAGTTGAGAAGCCTTCGAAGGTTGGCGATCCAAATGGCCAATTGTAGTTTTGGAAACTACTGCGCGAAAGATTTCTGCGGATGAGCGGTCGAACCATCTCCTCAGGTCTTTCAGCCACGAGTTTTGGCGTCTTCCTACTGATCTTTTGCCCTGTACTTTTCCTTCCAGTATAACTTGAAGTAATTCATATCTTTCGCCTCTCAACCCATGACCCAAGTATTGCATTTTCCTTTCTTTGATTATTCTTAGTAATTTTTTTTGTTTACACATGCGACGAAGTACCTCAACATTAGTAACTCTTTGTACCCATGAAATTCTCAACATTCGTCTGTATATATACATCTCAAAGGGATCTATACTTTTTTCTATTTCAGAGTCCATTGTCCAACTTTTACAGCCATACAGTAAGACAAAAAAAACGTAACATCTGATCATTCGGATTCTAAGCTGTAGACTAAGGTCTGATCTTGTAAAAAGTCGAGGGGAAGTCTTGTGAGGAATTCGATTTTTTTGGTAATGCTACGAATGTTGATTTTAGCCAGTCTGTTGTTATTTTACCTGTGTCATATATCTTATTGAATAGTGCTGTTGCAGTTTCGCAACGGTGTATAAACATTTATTAAATATTACAGACTTTATGGTAGTTTTGATTCTCCCCGTATATCAAAATTCCATGCACAAGGGTGCATCTGGGTTAAAAACTACATGCTACGAGACGGGCAATCTGCAAAATGACACAGATGTGTATTTGAGATAAGCGATGCATCTACACAATCAGAGTCGAGTTTTATCTCTCAAATCACACACATGTGTGTGCGTTTGGGTTAAGAGTACCTTACGACTTTGCATCGGTCCTTTGACCGAGGAAGTCGGTTTGATGCAGACAAGTTGCATGAATTTTGTGGTTCCTGGTGTACGTCGATGAAGACGTTGGTAATAGCGGTTGGTGCTGTGATTTATGGGGTAAGCTACAATACACCATAATTTTGTTGCTGCATATATCAAGTACGTTTACTTGGTATATAGATGTCATATTTGCTTCGAACTTTTATCTGTTGTGCCGCGATCGCGATTGAACTTGATTGAGAACATTTCATTACCTTTATGTAGATTTGTATATTTTTTATATTATAATAATTTCACTATTCTTTTTGTATATATATCACAGTGTTGTGTATTTTATTACCTAATATTAACTCATAATGTGTATTATGAGTATACTTTTGCATTGAGTTTAATAATTTGTTTTTATATGACATATATATTCATATTTTTTATTTGTTGTATTTTATTTCTATCTATAACGTGGTATATATATACAATCGACAGTTTTGTTTTGTTTATGGTTCTCTTTTTGTGTGTAAGTTTGTACTACATATATTCTTCTTCCTTTAAGTTTATATTCTTCTTTATTTATAATTGTAGGTATATTGGGTTATGTATATTTATGATTGCTTTTACTTCGTGTTAAAATAGAGTTTTATACAGTCCACTTGTTTTACTCTGAGATAGCGCGTTATACATACCCAATCCAAAAGGGGGCAACCAGCGTGTTCTAGATTGAACAAAATATCTTCTCTCCCCCTTCAGGATGACCCCAATTGTTATATTGAGGTCATCGTATGTGCAGAACGCAACATACTGGTCCTTCGAGCCGGATTTTCTTCTTATTTTTCTGTTTTTTTGTTTGTTTAGGGTTCTCTGATAGTAGATACCTTTTTTCCATGTTCTTTTTCATGTGTAGTGGCAGTTTCCTTGTGGTAGGAGTATTGTCGGTTATGATAACCATTTTATTTGTCTTGCTCACGGGTTCCTTATGGTAGGAGCCTAGTTGGTTGTGATAACTATTTGTTGGGGTATTTCTTTTATTTGGAAAAGATACCCAGTCGTCTGCCGAAAGACGATACCTAGTCTGCTGAAAGACTATTTCTTTGTCGAGGTTCTCTTATGCTAGAGACCTTATTGCGGTTATCACAACCATAGTATAGTTGGGGTATTTCTTTTATCTGAAAAGATACCCAGTCGTCTGCCGAAAGACGATACCTAGTCTGCCGAAACACTATTTCTTTATCGAGGTTCTCTTATGGTAGAGACCTTATTGCGGTTATCACAACCATAGTATAGTCGGGTATTTCTTTTAGTTGGAAAAGATACCCAGTCGTCTGCCGAAAGACGATACCTAGTCTACTGAAAGACTATTTCTTTGTCGAGGTTCTCTTATGCTAGAGACCTTATTGCGGTTATCACAACCATAGTATAGTCGGGTTTTCTTTTATCTGAAAAGTTGCCCAGTCTGCCGAAAGACATTTTACTTTTTACGTTGTACAAGGTTTATTTACTGTATACCTTTTTGCGGTTATCATAACTATATAGTCAGGTATTTGTTTTATGTAAAAAGATACCTACTCGTCTGCCGAAAGACGATATCTAGTCTGCCGAAAGACTATTTCTTCTTTACATTCTTTGTTCCAGGTGCTCTTCTGACAGAGACCTTCTTTTCGTTGTTGTTATAACCATTTATGGTATATTTCTTTTCTACTAAAAGATACCTAGTCTGCCGAAAGACTATATCTTTTTTACATTGCTTTCTCGAGGTTCTCTTCTGACAGAGGCCTTTTTTGCGGTTGTTATACCCATTTACATTACGGTATATTTTTTATACTAACAGATATCCAGTTGTCTGTAGAAAGACAATTTTGTTCCTTACATTAATTTTCAAGGTGCTCTTTTTACAGAGACCTTTTTACGGTTTTTATAACCATTTTACATTGAGACTTCTTTTATGCTGAAAGATAACTAGTCTGCCGAAAGACTATTTCTTTTTTATATCCTTTATTCAAGGTGCTCTTATGACAGAGACCTTTTCCGGTGTTTTTATACCCATTTTTTGCTGATTTTTTCGTACTTATTACAGTGAAGTATTTCTTTTGTTTAAGCGGATACTCAGCCTGCCGAAAGACTATCTTTTTATATACATTATTCAAGGTGCTCTTATGACAGAGACCTTTTTCAGGTTTTTATACCCATTTCTTGCTGATTTTTTGATAGTGCTTTTAGTGGAGTATTTTTTTGTCTAAGCATATACTCAGTCTGTCGAAAGACATTCTTACTTTTACTTTTTCAGGGTTTTCTTATGCTAGAAACCTTTTTGCGGTTAGTATAACCATTTACATTGGGGTATTTATTTTGTGAAAAAAGATACCCAGTCTGTAGAGACATTTCTTCTTTTGTGTTCATTAGTCTTTGTGAGGGTGGAAAAAGTATTTTCGGTTATTGCGACCATTTTGCTTTGTTGAATTTTTCCTGATTGTTTGGAAATTACTAACAGATTGTAATCGTTTTATGTTGGGATATTTTTTTTCAATGATAAGATACCTGGTCTGTGGAGACTGTTCTTTTTTATTTTGTTTGTAGTTGTCTTATTATAGAGACCTGCTTTCGACTATTACAAGTATCTCTTTGGTTTGTTTCTGTAAAAAATCCAGGGATTTACTATTACCTTTACTCGTTCACAATCTTTTTCTTTTTGTCTTGTCAGTTTTAAATATTAGCTGCTCCATTTTTGTCTAGACAATGGACACCCTCAAATTCAAGAGACGGTCTGCAAAGAATGCAATTATTCGTCACTGTAATTGGATTGCAGAAAATGTTTCATTGGTCGATATTGATTATCTTTTGAAAGCTCGTCGTGAGTATTTAGAGGTTGAGTATGATAAATATGAATGCGCACAGGATGCAATCGAGAATTTATTGGTAGATTCCGCTGAAGATAGCGAGGATCGAAACATTGTAGATGATTTGTTTTGTAAGGCAATGGGACTTATAATATGGGAGCCCGTCCTCTCATCCTTTACGTATTACAAAGTAGGTAGTGCATCCCATTGTTCTTTTAGGTTACATGTGGGGAAAGACCTCCCACACTTATTTCAGATTTATGCCATCTACTCAATGTAGTTAAATCTTCTCAAAATTATATGTCAAAAGACTCATCTTTTTCACAACCTCAACCTTCTTTCGAGACATCCACGTCTCAAATACCCCGTGTGATGGCGCCTAGTTCGTCAGGTCAGCTATCCTCGACTTTAGCTCATGTAGATACTGTCCCTAAGGCGTTACCTACGGGCCTTAGCAGTATTGCATATTTCCTTCCACCTGTTGCAGTGGTAAATGATAGTGAGTCCTATAAGACTCCTGACGCTCATACAAACGCGAGTTCTTCTACGGGGCTATCCTTTAATGATTTACATCTCTCTGGGCCTCAGGCCCATTCTAATATTCAATCCTTGCCCAAGGATTTTTCTTTGCATGATTTTCATGATGGGGTGTCTGATGATGACGCTGCCGATACAGCTTCGCGGGGAGCTAACCCCGATACACTAGCTCGATCGAAATCTTGGCATTGTGAGCCAAAATTCTTATCGTCTCGAGACAGAGACAAAACTAAAGAAGCTATTAACTTAGATATTGCGACCATAATTGGGTCAAAAGTTAAGAGAGTGGCATTACACTCATCTCTAGATTTAGCATTCGGGGTATATATGCTTAAAACGTACTCCTATCTTTCTCGTTTACGCCGAGTACAGGCATTTGTCTTTTGTTTCATCAGAAACGTTCGTAAAAAGCAAGCTGAATTGCTTATTGTTCAAGACTTAAAAAGTCTCTCGTTTCCTCGTATATTGGAATCGTTGCCATCCGGTATTGCCAATCCGGATAATCAGTTGGATATTCCGAATTTATTTCCAGAGGAAGTTATTCACCTTGCGAAAGTTAGAGGTATGTTGAGGAATGCTACCATTCCTTATGCTCAAAAGCATCATTTTCTTCTTTCTTCGAACAATCTAGTTGTTTTAAAGATGTTTAAAACACACGTACAGTTGGGCCATGTAGGGCCGCAAGGTACGTCCAATTGTAGATATCATTTTGGACTTAGTTGTTGCACATTTTATAATGTTGAGAGTCTCATCCATCATTGTGTTACTTGTTCGAGATATCTTTTTATTGCCATAGATTATGGGATATATTTTTTCTTAAAGCTTACGTAGCTTTATTTGTTTATGAATTTGCGCCACGTTATATTAAAATAACGGTTTTAACGTTTGGAGAGTTAAGACATTTTCTATTGACATTGTACGAATTCTTTAAGGTACAAAGAATTCTTAGGAGTTGCACCATTTTTGTTTTTTGTTCGTTTCAAAATTGCCTTATTATGTATAAAAAGCCTTGTTTATTCAATAGCATAAATGTTCGTATTTTATTTATTCTCTTTATCTCTTTATTTATCGTAATTCTGATTTAGTCTAATTGACTAAGTCTACTCCTAGCTTAGAATTAGTCGCCACTTTTTTATTATCAAGAGGGAGCTAAGTCTCAACCTGAGATATAATTTGCTTATTGTTGTTAAAATTATCATAACTATCTTTTATGGATAAAGCTTATGGAGGAATATAGTTTCTTCGTTTTGCATTTTCGCATATTCGTCATGATTATGTCTGTCCAGGTAGATTGCTAATATCTAGGGACAGTGTTACAATTCATACGATATTGCTTTTGCCTTTGCTGCTTATTCGTTTCGAATATTGTAGTGGCCATTCGGGCTACAATTATTCTGTTTGTTTGTCCTTAACTTAGTTGTTGTTGCGGAGAACCATTTCCTTAGGTTTGTTAACCAGGATATTTGTCTTCTCCCATTTCCTTGCTTTTCGAGAACTATTAGAAGGTTATTTGTAGTATTTGCATTGAGTGCCGTCTCTCATCATGTGTCCGAGACTTTTTGATTGTTGCCTTTTAATCATATACATCACTTTTCTTTCTTTCCTCGTTCTTTTTCATACGGTCCCGTTGGTTAACTGGTCCGTCCATGATATCCTGAGGATTCGCTTGTATAGCTACATCTCGATGGCTTCAAGTTCATGTATTGTATCCTAGGATAATAGAGGAATGCACTTCCTATTAGAGAGGAAATTGTTTTATGTATAGTACTGATAATTGTATAATTGTAGTGATGTATATTTAGTATGTAGTTATGTATTTGTAACCTATTATCGTTTGTAAGTTTATCGTTCTTTGTGCTCTTTTGTGATTGTAGAGCTTTTCGTATTCTTGTAAGTGTGGTGTTCGTTTCGTAACCGAAGAAGTGTTTACGGTTTCGGAATTTGTACAGTGCGTCGGGAGTACAAAGTACAGTTATGTGTTATTGGCACGTGTGCCAACGCGGGGAGAATGTTGCAGTTTCGCAACGGTGTATAAACATTTATTAAATATTACAGACTTTATGGTAGTTTTGATTCTCCCCGTATATCAAAATTCCATGCACAAGGGTGCATCTGGGTTAAAAACTACATGCTACGAGACGGGCAATCTGCAAAATGACACAGATGTGTATTTGAGATAAGCGATGCATCTACACAATCAGAGTCGAGTTTTATCTCTCAAATCACACACATGTGTGTGCGTTTGGGTTAAGAGTACCTTACGACTTTGCATCGGTCCTTTGACCGAGGAAGTCGGTTTGATGCAGACAAGTTGCATGAATTTTGTGGTTCCTGGTGTACGTCGATGAAGACGTTGGTAATAGCGGTTGGTGCTGTGATTTATGGGGTAAGCTACAATACACCATAATTTTGTTGCTGCATATATCAAGTACGTTTACTTGGTATATAGATGTCATATTTGCTTCGAACTTTTATCTGTTGTGCCGCGATCGCGATTGAACTTGATTGAGAACATTTCATTACCTTTATGTAGATTTGTATATTTTTTATATTATAATAATTTCACTATTCTTTTTGTATATATATCACAGTGTTGTGTATTTTATTACCTAATATTAACTCATAATGTGTATTATGAGTATACTTTTGCATTGAGTTTAATAATTTGTTTTTATATGACATATATATTCATATTTTTTATTTGTTGTATATTATTTCTATCTATAACGTGGTATATATATACAATCGACAGTTTTGTTTTGTTTATGGTTCTCTTTTTGTGTGTAAGTTTGTACTACATATATTCTTCTTCCTTTAAGTTTATATTCTTCTTTATTTATAATTGTAGGTATATTGGGTTATGTATATTTATGATTGCTTTTACTTCGTGTTAAAATAGAGTTTTATACAGTCCACTTGTTTTCATTTCTTTTATTTTAATATACATACCCAATCCAAAAGGGGGCAACCAGCGTGTTCTAGATTGAACAAAATATCTTCTCTCCCCCTTCAGGATGACCCCAATTGTTATATTGAGGTCATCGTATGTGCAGAACGCAACAAGTGCTGTTATTAAATCTAGGCTTTTACTTTCGTTATCTGCAATTAGTTTTAGTATTTCAACATTGATATTGTCTGGACCGGTGGCTTTTTCATCTCTCTGAGATTTTACTGCGTGAATCACTTCTTCTTTGGTTATTTCTGGGCCTTTTTCATTTATTCGATTATCTGTGGATGGTGGAGAACAAGGTCTATCGTCGTCAAAAAGAGTTTGTATGTATTCTTTCCATCTCTCTAGTTTGTCTTCTCTACCCATAATTATTTCGTTATTATCATTTTTTAATATTGTTGCTTGTCTCTTTTTGTGACTACCTGTCATTTCTTTTACTTTTTTATAAATATTAAAGGTGTCGTATTTTCCTGAAGTTGTTCGATTTCTAGGCATTTTGTTGACATCCAGTTTTCTTTCGCCTCGCTGCACTTTTTTCTAATGATTTTGTTGATTCGCTTATTCTATTGGGCTTGTTTTATGTTTTCGTCTTACGTCCATGAGGTCCATGATCTCTTGCTTTATCCATTCTTGTTTGTTGTTGTGTTTGATGAACCCGATGTCTCCTTCTTGTATCTTTGTTCTTTTTGTTTTTAGAGCAGTCCATGTTACTTCAATGTCTGTCTGTACCAAGTTTTCGATCGGTTTTATTTCTTCCTCAAGCTTGATACTTATTTCTTTTTTCTGTTCAGGGTTCTTCAGTTGTGAGATGTCTATTTTTCTTGTAACTGTTTTCTTTTTCACTTTGAGAAATCTTTTTAATCTAAAATCCATTATAACTTGAGAAGCCTACGTCTGTTTATTACCTTCCTTCAAATTTCACTATTAGAATAATAACCGTTAAAAAAATACGAGGGGGTGGAACGGACTTTTGATTGGCGCTGTATAAAACAGATCAAGATATTTGATACTTCTGGAGGGAAAAATACAAGCTAACAGACTGGGGAAGTTCAGGACCACAAATTAAACCATTTAGTAATTTAAACATAATACTAAATCAGAGTTATCTCGTCGGGTTTTTAATAAATTCATGTTAAGTCTTTTTAAAATATCTGTATAATTATGATTAATAATGCGTATGTTTAATTTATACGCACAATATCGTAAAAATTTGTTCTGCAATCTCTGAACTTGGTATTGTGGAGACCATACAATAGATGCATATTCCACTTTAGATAAGACCAAAGCATAATAAACCGCTCTTAAAGCAAAAAACGGATAGTCTCAGACAGTTGCGAATGATAAAGCCTAAAGATTTTAATGAATTTACTGTTGCATTATTTATATGTTGTACAAAACGCAACTGCTCATCAAATGTGACTCATAAGTCTTTTATTGTTTTGACATAAGACAATTCGTTATCATTAATTTCATAAGAAGTATCATATTTTTTAAAACCTCTATAAAAACTTATATAGCAGCATTTAACAACATTTAAATGTAAAATATTATTCTACCACCAAATACTCAACCCGTCTAAATCTTCTTGAATTAAAGTTATGTCATCATTTAAATCTATGGATTTAAATAATTTCAAATCATCTGCAAACATAAGGAAATCGCAGTTTCTAAAACATTCTGATATATCGTTCACAAATATATTAAACAAGGGTGAACGGTGAGCGTCTTCGGGAATTCAAATATAATTATTCTTGTGCCTGATTTCACATGAATTATATTTGAATTAAAACAACCTAATCTCACTTGCGGTCTCTTAAAATATTGTTGTGTGCGGTCTCTAAAAAGCTGCTAAACCGTTGTAAGGATTGGAGAAGTCAGTTTAAATAATATCAATCTGACTGTTATTCTCCAACATGTTTAATATTTTTTGTTCAAAGAGTACTAAATTAATTTGTTACCATTGATTTATTCTGAGAATTTCCATATTAATTGTGTATTAAACGCTCTTCACAATAAAACTCTGAGATAGCGCGTATTAGTATATCAAAAAGTTTTGGTATAGAGGATTGTTTACATTAACTTCGATAATTTGTTATGTCTTGTTTATTACCTGATATAAAAATTGGCCAGATATAAGAATGCTTCTATAAAGTTGGGAAAACTGATACCTTTAATGATGACTGAAAAAGAAGATGTAAAGGATTAGTTAGTGAATAAATACAATTCTTTAGAACAGCGGTGACAACGGGTCGATCTCGATCGACCGGTCGATCGCCAAAGTTTTTGAAGTCGACCGCGATTCACGGAGAAAATACGGGCATTGTATTGCTGTTAGTCAAGCATTAATCATTCATTACTAAGTTATTACTAGTAAAACATTTTAGTAATATATTATTTACATTAATATTTGAAACTCGATATGAGTGCCGCGAAAAAGAGTAAAACATATCATTTTAATAATGCGTGGGAAGAAAAATACCTGTTTACTATGATGAAAGATAAGTGTGTTTGTCTTGTTTGTCGGTTTTTCGTTGCTCTGCCCAAACGCGAAAATTTAGAACGGCATTATAAAACTTTGCATAAAAACTATGAAAATGATTTTCCGCAAAATAGTTTGTTTAAACAACGGAAAGTGCAAGACTGGAAAAGTAGTTTGAAGACGGAACAATCAATGTTTACTAGGTCTGTTAAACAATCAGTAGTTGCAACAACTGCATCGTTCAAAATTTCTTATATATTGGCACAACATAAAAAACCATTTGAAGATGGAGAGGTAGTGAAAGAAGCATTCATTAAAGCGGCAAATGTATTATTTGAGGACTTCAAAAATAAAACAGACATTATGTCTGCCATCAAAGAAGTCCAGTTATCACGTCCAACGGTTACTAGACGTATCGAAATCATGGGCAAACATTTGGAAAGCCAAAGGCTAAAGAAGAATTGTTAACAATGCTGCCTCTGAA
The DNA here is from genome assembly GCF_040954645.1 of Diabrotica undecimpunctata. Taxonomy (NCBI): domain Eukaryota; kingdom Metazoa; phylum Arthropoda; class Insecta; order Coleoptera; family Chrysomelidae; genus Diabrotica; species Diabrotica undecimpunctata. The sequence continues at coordinate 9,135 of NW_027312409.1, read as the reverse complement.
AGAAAAAACTCGCAGAGAAGATTTATACAACGTTTTGATAAATTGTGTGAAACAATACGAGCTACCGATTTACAAACTCGTTTGTCTTACAACAGATGGTGCACCATCCATGACTGGCGTTAACAATGGATTTGTCGCATTATCTCGAGCTAACGATGACTTTCCATCGTTTTCTTCATTTCATTGCATCATTCACCAATAAGTTTTGTGTTCGAAAATTTTAAATATGGACGACATCATGAAGATGACAACAAAAATTATGAATTTAATTAGAGCGCGAAGCTTGCAACGACGTCTTTTTAAAGCGCAATTGGAAGTTAGCGACTTTGCGAACACACTGATTTACTTATGCATACAGGGATAAGGTGGTTGAGCCGTGGAAACTTTTTAGATAGGTTCCAGGAGCTACTTCCCGAAATAATTTCTTTTTTAGAAGAACGACACTTATCTACTTCAAAACGAAAAATAGCTCAGTGATCTGGCTTTCCTAATAGATTTAACAAATCATTTGAACCTCCTTAGTTTTAATCTACAAAGTGAAAATAAAACAATTATCGATATGATGAACGCAATACATTATTTTGTCAACAAATTGAAATTATTGATTAAGCAAATTAGCAGAAAGGATTTAAACAACTTTTCATCGTTGAAAAAATGGGTAGCCGCTCACTTGAATTATGTTTATTACGAGACGGAGCTGCAAGCACTCCATAGCGAGTTTGAAAGACGCTTCGCTGTTTTTAAAAAACTGATAGATATTGTAACATTCATGTCTAATCCATTTTCTTGTCGAGACGTAAAAAAAATAGCCACTGAAATATCCGTTATATTCAATATGGAGATCATTTCCGTCAAAATGAGGTACTGAAAATAATTTCGGATATACACCTTAAATCCAGAGCGACCGATATGAAATTTTGGTCTTTCATATCGTCTGAGAAATATCCGTCTTTGAGACAAGTAGCTCTGCAGTTCACACCATTCTTTGGATCAACATACTTGTGTGAGTCTGCATTTTCCCAAATGAAGATAGTGAAATCAAAATATCGCAATCGGCTAACTGACGAACATCTCTCTTTATGCTTGCGTTTGGACTCTGAGATAGCGCGTCCATCATATGAAATACTTGTGGATGACATTCAGTGCCATGCATTAATATCCAAATAAAATTAATATGAAAAACATGACTTTAATTACAACTCTCTGTAGTTAAAACTTTTATCAACTAGAAATGTGCAATAAAGATTTTTATTTTCAAAATTGTTTTTTTTTTACCATGTTTTATTTTTAAACCGAGGAGAAGTTAACTAAAGAGGACAGATTCACACCCAAGAAAGTTTACTAGAAAATTTATCTAATACATCTTCTTTTTTGGTTGATCATATTGGCCTTCGACGGTAATCCAAAAATGTTATATTATACTAATACGCTCGCTAAAGAGTTCTAAAAACAACTGTTTTTATATAAAAGTAGACTAACAACATAAAACACAAAAATCGCCGATATAACTTAATTAACCTATAAAATGCCATTAGTGTCAATGCCAATAAACTGTTGAAAAAAAAATTACTGAAACAGTTTGCAATATGTTGTCCAATTGTTACTATAACATTACCGTAATACATACTACGTATCTGGTAAATCATTTGACGCTCTCTTATTATTTGCAAACTGCCAAAAGTGCTTAGGATTACTGCATAAATTATGGTTTACTTGATTCAGATAAGTGTTATAACATTGATTTGATAAATCTTTACACAATATTGTAAGTTCTATGAAAATCACATAATCCTCTTGATTACAGGAAGCCACATAATTTTTATGAGCAATTTTTTTCTGTACAACTAACTAACGTAAGTTGCCATTTAACAATTTTGGATAACTAAAAGTTTTAAATCTTTTTACTGGTACAAACAATGATAATGACATATTAAGTATGTTGTAAAATTCTGTTAGAGCATCTTCAACATTTGAAAAATTCAAATGGTCTTCGCAAGATATCATTGAAAGATAGTTATTGAGACCTTCATAGTCTGCGTTTACAAAATCAGATAATATTGTAAGTGTTACTTATGTGATGACAGCTATTTTTAAAAAGATTGAAGTCGCCGAATACATATGTCTTATGATGACTATACCTCTGAAATATATCTTCGACTGACAAAGTGTGTTGTTCATATTCGTTCTACAGATTTTGGGGAAATGTATACCCCTCCAATTATAAATTTTTTTTTTTTTTTTTTTTTTTTATTTTTTATTTATTTTGCTTCAACCACTTAGGGTTATTAGCATAAGATAAATACAAAAGTGATAAAGACATAAATAGGCATATACAAAATATCAATTACATAATAATGTATACAATATATATTTTAATTATTAATGTATTGTATTAAATTTTGTTGAAAAGGTTTATAGTTTTCAAGAATTCTATCAAGTCAGCTACGTACTTAGATTCTCCTAAAAGTTCTTTTAATGTTTTTGGAAAGTGATGATATAGTCTTTCCACTGAGTATATTGGACACTCAATCAAATGTGTTTCACTGTCACTTTACATTCACAAACAAAACACACTGGTTCCTCTTCTTTCTTCAACAAGTATTCATGTGTTGTAGAAGTGTGTCCTAATCTAAGACGTGTTATTAGGACTTGATGTTGTCGCTTTGAAGGCCAGTAGTTCCATGGAAGGATGGAAGACTTTATTTCTTTAAATTTAGTGGTGCTTCTATTCCATTGGTTTGCCAAACATCGTGCAATTTTGATTTTAAGTGAGGTTTTAAATCCAAATGCACCGTTAGATTTTCCACTAATGCTGCTGTATTGGTTACTGCGGACCTAGCTAGACTATCTGCCTTTTCGTTACCATCTATTCCAACGTGTGACGGTACCCAGAGGAAACTCTACTGTCAAATTGTTTGATATATACGGTATAAAATTAACTTAAATCTTGCTGCAATGTTGGATGAGAGGGATAGATCTGAGAAATTGATGTCAGACAACTAAGTGAATCAGATATTATAAGAGATTTGGGAAGTTTTTTTTCTAGAATATAGGTTAGGCGCCTTATTGATGGCAAATAGTTCTGCTGTGAAAATACTTGTCTTAGGAGACAATTTATAGATGGAATGTTCATGGACTCTGAGATAGCGCGCCTACTCCATTTATGGTCTTAGATGCGTCCGTGTATATAAAATGAAATTTTTGTACTGTGTGAGAACATGGAGAAAGTGAGTTTTAAAAAAATTTGGTATCACGTTATTTTTGTTATATGCTGTAAATTTAAGGTTACAAAGCGGAGAGGGAACAACCCAAGGAAAACATAAATTTATTTCACAGATAGGATAAATGGGTGGTAGTTCAATATTAAAATCGAATAAGTATCTATTAGCTCGTTCATAGAAAGGTACAGGACCCCTATTTCTTTTTCGATAGACCTCCTGGAACCTGTTAGCAACAGCATGATGAAGAGCTGGATTTTTTGGGTTAGATTTTATACTCGAGACATACGATAGAGTTAAGTATTTTCTTCTTAGGTTTAAGGGTGGCTCTCCAGCTTCACAGAGTAGACTGTCCACAGGACTGGTGCAATATGCTCCTAGAGCAAGTCTAACGGCTGAACTCTGAAGAGTATCCAAAGTTTTAAGCAATGCTTGGTTTGCGGTGTTATACACAACACATCCGTAGTCCAGTTTTGATCTAATTAAAGCTCTATATAAATTTATTAGAGTTGGAAAATCTGCTCCCCAATTTTTATGTGATACAGATTTCATAATGTTTAGTCCAGCTTGGCACGATACTCTTAGCGAGTGTATATGACTTGTCCAACTTAATTTTGAGTCCAGTTGCATACCTAGGAATTTAATTTCTTTTGTATATTCTATAGGAGAATTGTTTAAAAATAGATTTGGGAGCTTTTGTGTATTTGATTTTTGTGAAAAATGTATAGCTTTTGTTTTAGTGTTGGAAAACTGGAGCCCAATATTGTTAGACCACGATTCTATCGACTTAAGAGCTGCAGAAATACGATTATGAGCCGATATGTTTTTATTTCTTGCTAGAATTACTAGATCATCAGCATACAAAAAAGTTTTAATTGTGCGATTGCAGTCCGACACAACATTGTTAATAGCAATTAAAAATAGTGCTACGCTTAGATTCGAGCCCTGTGGAATTCCATTTTTCTGTAATTTAGATTCAGACAAATGGTTATTGATTCGAACTTGGAAATATCGTTGCCGTAGAAAGTTTGAAATAAAAGCAAACATGTTACCGTGAATCATCCAATTGTGGAGTGTGGTTAAAATATCGTAGCGCCATACTGTATCAAAAGCCTTTTTTACATCAAAGAATATGGCTAAACATTCTTGATTACATATAAATGCTTCATGAATTTCTGATTCTAATGATATTAAGTTATCTAATGTTGATTTATTTTTCCTAAATCCACTTTGTTCGGGTATAATAAGATGTTTATGTTCAATATACCACATGAGTCGATTGGCAATGATCTTTTCTAGCAACTTACACATTGCATTCGTGAGAGAGATTGGTCTATAGGATTCTGCTTCCATATAAAATTGAATAGTTGCAATAATAGTTCTTGGCCTACTAGTGCTAGGTTCTGTAGAAAAAGCACAGGTATATTATCTGGTCCTGGACTAGTATTTCTAACGGAGTTAAGAGTTTCAATAAGTTCAGTCAAGCTTATAGGATTGTTTATTGGTGAAGTGTCATTGATTATTGGTATTCTTTTATTTTCTTCAAATCGTTTCTTATTTAAGAATTCTACTGAATAGTTGTCATCACTAGAAGCGGTACAATATTGATTTGCCATTATTTCAGATATATTGCATTCGGACGTAAATGTCTGATTGTCTTTTATTAAGTACTTTATAGAGTGTTGTGATATTTTTCCAGATATACTTCTAATCATGTTCCAGATTTGACCAATTGGAGTAGATCTATTGATTTCTGAAACAAACTTTTGCCATGACTCTTGCTTGCTTTTTTTAATAATAAATCTACATTTAGCTCTTATTCTTTTAAATTCTAAATGATTTTCAGTAGTTTTATATCGTTTATATCTATTAAAAGCCGATTTAGATTCCCTTATTGCCTGTTTGCACACATCGTTCCACCACGGTACAGGTGAATGTTTTGGATGAAAAGCTGTTTTTCCAATGGATTTATTCGCTGCATCAATGATGACTTTATTGAAAAATAATGTTTTCTCGTTAATATCTTGTTCTGAGTCTAACATTTCTCTAAGATTCATAGCTGATGAAGAAATCAATGTTGAGAACAGTGTCCAGTTGGCTTTATTTAAAGACCATTTGGTGATGTGTGTATTGTGCTTATGGTACAACAGATTGTTAACTAAGATGGGAAAGTGATCACTTCCATATATATCAGGTAAAGTGTCCCATGATAAACTAGGTTGCAAGTTTGGTTCACAAATTGACAAATCAATTGCTGAAAACTCTCCTGTTGCAGCATTATATCGAGTATTCCTGCCGTCATTAAGTAGATTTAAATTGAGATTATTTAGGATATTTTCTATTTTTCTTCCCATTTTTGTCAATTTTTTTGAGCCCCATAATGAATTATTTGCATTAAAATCTCCCAGTATAATTCGAGGTGTAGGAATCTGACATAAAAGATTAGAAATATCTGCTATACTTGGATCAGAATTAGGTGCGATGTAAAGACTGCAGATGTTAACTTTTAGTGGACCTACTAAGCTTACCGCTACAGCCTCTAGATTTGTTATTAGAGGAATACTGCAATATTCATAGGAATTCTCGATAAAATTGAAACTCCACCACTGGCATGTTCTTGATTTTGCCTAATTTTAGATACGCTTGTATAATTTCTCAAATTATGAATTTTGTTATTTTAAAATGAGTTTCTTGTAGGCAAATTATAGAAGGTGAATTTTGAGCAATTATTAATTGTAACATTTCTAAACGGGTATAATAACCGTTCAAATTCCACTGTAAAATAGACTTGAACGTGAGCTTATGTAGAAGGTTCTATGAAGGAGTCGCTATCGAGCTGAGGTTTTAGTTGTCGAGTAATTGAATTAATTATTTTAGTACATCGCGATTTCATTTTTTTTGATGTAATGTGAGGATAGATCTCTTTTAACAGATTAAGTAAGCCTAATGTGTCTTCTGTATAAGTTTTAGATAGACTCAATTTATCTGGAGATCCTAAAGCATTTTCAAAAAAATCAGTTAGTTGTTCAAAATTTAATATCGGTGTTATAAGTTTATTATTAATAAAATCTTTTACGGGTTCCATACTGTTAGCAATAGTCTCAGAATTATCAATAGTTTTGGATTTTTTAAGTTTTTGTATTGGTTTTGTGAAATTTTCTTTAGGTTCTTGTAAAGGTGGGATAAAATTTCATCAAGGCTGCGCTTAGCTGTGTTTACTTCTTTACTAGGTGTATTAGTTGTTTCGAGTGTATCAGTGGTATCTATTGATATGCTATTGATGGGCATGCTAGTGTTGAGGAAGAGTTTGGGATTGATGTATGAGGTTGTGAAACATTAGGTGTTGTTGATAACTGGGTAGTTGTTATATTTGTATCTGTGCATGTAGTTTGAGAACTTGAGAATGATGTTGAGGGTGATATTTGGGATGCAGTTAATATTGGTGTAGTTAATGAAGAAGGTATAGTCGAGGATTGTAAGGAAAAGGAATTCGCTGAAGATGCTGATGTGGTCGGGACGTCATGTGGAAGAGTATTAACTACTGTATTTATAGTAGTAGTTGGCACTGTTGTTGTTAAGTTTTGATTTGTACAGGATGGACAATTTGCAACAAAATGTGGTCAGATTGTTTACAATAGTAACACATCTGTTTTTCTAAAGATAAGAAAATACGATAAGATGTTTGTTCGTGGTTTATGACAATTGAGGGAGGAATTAATGTAGCTTCTAAAGGAGAGATAAATGTATGTCTTCGAAAGCTCAGTATATGTCTATATTCTGGGTTTGTTGTACCTATTCGTAAAAAATTAATTGGAGTTAATAAATTGAGGCCTAACTTTTTAAGTTCAGATTCTATGAAAGTGTGAGGAATACTAGGGCAAACATTAGAGATCAGTAATCTTTCACTTGGTGTAATTAAGCGTCGAGCATAAATTATTTGTTGATTGATGGTTATTCTTCCGTTGTCAGCATCCATGACAGTTTCTACTAATTCTTCACTAGCTAGGTAAATACAAATACGGTGATTTGAAATTCGTGATGAAAAAATAATATATCTTGGTTCTATAATTTTTTCCAGTGCAAGTAGATATTCCTCAAGTTTGGCGTTTTCCAGAGCATTATATAAAATAGCTTGTTTCTTGGATGGGAATTTTGGAGTTGAATTGATTAACGCTGCAGAATATGAAGAAGTTTTATGTGATGTCAATAACATTTGGAGCCTCGACGCCCCTGGACTATTAACATCATCCATTTTCGTTTTTTAATGACATCAGGTAATATAAACAATATGAACTTGTTGTGAAGTAAGTATCTAATTAGATTAAAATTACTTACAGATTTTCTCCAATAAGTTCACTAATTTTTATTTATAATAACACAACACTTTAATTATTAAGTGGATATAAATAAAAGCACAAAAACTAGGTGCGATTAGACTGGTAATTAAATACGTACAACCTCGCCAAAGGTTCAAATCGTTCTCCATTATAAAATTTTCTTTACCAAATGAACATAAAAGAAAAAGTTGTTCTATTGATTTGTACAAAGGTTTCAGCACAGTTCCCTTAATGTAGTCTTTAACAACAATCAAAGTACACCCTCCTCTTGACTTACAACTAGTATCACGATCATTATTTATTTATTAATTTACATTTCAGGTAAAATAATATCAGCCATATTTTTGAAGGAACTTGTACGAGGAAGTACTGAAATTTAGTTAGTCCAGAGCATGAATAACCATAGTTTGCAATTGACTCTGAGATAGCGCGTTTGCGTAACCATAGAAACAAAAATAATAAATATTATTAATTTGCTTTAATGTGAAAATTAATAAAACGTCGTCATGTTAAGTTATTTAATCATTACGTCGTCAATAGTCATCATTACGGCGCTAAGTGAAAAACATTGTGAAATTAATTACGAAAAATATGTTTTTTCGGTCTAAAAATATGATGTATAAAAATAATTATAGTAGACGTAAGGATTATTGTCAAGGCATGATAGTACACAGTATAAAAGAGTGTAATTATAGTATTGCTACTGTAATGGACTACTTAAGTCTAACGTTACAATGGGCGGGGCTTAGAAAAACTTTCCAAACAAATCTGTTTTACCTATATTTCTCCCATAAGAAGTTGGAAATATTGATTTTTTTAACTGTTTAAAGAATAAATAAGAACTTTTGGTTATGAACATTTATTCTGTGCAATTGGTATTATTTGTTGTTCGTGAATTTGTGAGGTATGAATATCAGAGTATTAAGATATTTACTGTCAAAGTTCATATTTTGAGGTTATATTATGTTTGATTAAAACTTTAATTATTTTTTTCTTTATTTCAAGGTATTTTGTTGTTGTTTTATAAGGGTTGATTTAATGTAAATCAATAAATTATTGAATTTATTTATGAAGTTGAAAAATATTTATATTAATGTTTTATTTTTTTTTTAGGTGCCAGTGATTTTATCCTGTAAAAAAAAAGATATTTGTTTTCTCCCAGTTTCGTTGTGAATAAGGACTTTTAGTTGTAATATAACATGCTCCTTAACTTCTTTAATAAGGGTTTATTAAAAATTCGGTAAAGCAGCACATAACTTAAATATCACTGTTATTTGAGACATTTAAAAATTTTGAACTTGCTGCAATATATTGTAATACTTTATTCTTTGGATTGCCCTCTCACCATGTTTCCTTTTGTTATGGTTTCTGTTTCATACACCTTTGCCTCTGTAAACTGAGGGACTGAGGACTTCGGAAAGGAGGAATATTTAAGTGTACCCCTCAGGCAATAAACCTTTAATTAAGAAATCTTTATCCGCTAGAATAACATCACCATAGCTAATTTGTTTTAGAATGCCATAGTTTTTTAACAATTTGTTTATCATAAGTGGATCCAGGATAGACTCTGAGATAGCGCG
>NW_027312408.1:0-30554 GCF_040954645.1 Diabrotica undecimpunctata | reverse complement strand
GAGTGCGTCTTCCTCCTTTTTTTTCAACTGCTTAAACTATCCTGCAGAGATATTTGGGCTAACTTAGAGGAATTTAATTTTTCCAAATTACGTTTATCAAGTGGGGTTCCACAATGCTGGTCAGTAAAGTACTTTTTTCTACTTGAAATCTGAGAATTAAAAAAAAAATAATTAGAATTCTAAAACCGCTTTAGAATTTAGTTATGTTGTGGGAATGTGTTGTGTGTCCATCTCCTTCTAGAGAAAGTTCTGAATAAGGTGCGATTCATAGCCTTAATTTAGATGGTCATCTTTTACACAAATATCTAAATCGTTTTAAAACGTGTTCTTTGCTTTGCGGTATACGCAACAAAACTAAACTAGGATATAGCAATTTGTGACTAAACTCTGATACAATAACCGACTGTACAACTGATAATAAACTAATAAAGCTTAGGGATTTCCAAATAATTAACCCTCAAGTCTCGATCAGGTACATTTTCCTTAAAAATCTGTTATATAAACAAACCATTAATATTTTATTATTGACCCAAAATTTTATTATAGATGGTTTAGTAATAGAATAATATCATGGGTAGTACCATGAAATTTTAAAAAAGGCACAAATAGGCGGAATTACGAAAAAAGGCAAAAAGTTCAAAAAACAATTATATAGGCAAAATAGGCAAAAAAGGCATTTTGCCTATAATCCGAGCTTGTCATGAGTACGAAAGAGCTAAATATACGTAAAAAACTCGAAAATTTTAAAGTAAGGGAGGTTAGGAAGAATATAAGAGGATGGAAAATAATGAAATAAAATGAGAACAAAAAACATTTAAAATAATGTATAATCGTATATATCGTGTTTTTCTATCTTGTACCTAAAACGCTGTTCCAAGCAGATTAAATTTTTACTTTATTGTCACATTCAATACCACTCCATTTTTTAATTTGATATATTGGATGCCACATAAGATAAATACAATATTAAATAAAATCAAAACCGCATCCTTCATACAACAAAATTTCTTGGCGATTGTCTCGCCAGTAATTCCGTTACACTTCGACTTCCGTCTCGACCAACGTCTCTATTCCCCAAGGGGAACGATCTCGTTTTGTTTTGGGTTTGAGGAGTCGGCGATCGCATTTTGTTTTCTGCTTCGCGTCAATATATGAGACCTTCTTGTTGTGTCGATATGGATAAAGCGACCTTGTGGAGAGCGAGATAGTTCGCTTGATGAAACTTTGAGCCAACGGATAATGGCCTGAAGTCACTTATAGAATGACGGAGGGTAAACACTGACCCAGATAAGGGTGGATTTCTTGGATTACGGACGCGGTTTTATGGAAGAAACAATTGTTTGTATGTAAAAGGATAGACATTTGTAGATATAATACTCTTTGTATGCTTAGAATTTATAGCTTATATAATATTTTATTAGCTTGTGATAGTTTTTATTTTAATTACTACTCATAGTAGAATAATTCACTCATTAATTAATTATTATTATTTCAATTTGTGAAGCATAAAAGAGATATGTATTAATAGAATCGAGACAAACTGAACTGAATCCATAGAATAAATTTATTTAAACTACATTTTTATAATAAGTAACCAGATTAAAATTTGGTAAGGGTCGTATAAGAATGAACTTGGATCAACCTAAAAAAGGCGAGGACAAAAATAAAACTAATACTCGTATAAATGACTTCGAAAATATCTCCCTGCAGTTTTGAAAACCCCGGTGAGGTGTAGTTGTTATCGATAAGTCGTTTATTTTCCGTTTTTCTTTCCCTCTGGTCATTTCTTTTAACTCATGGTATAGGTCTTTTGCATATTCCTGTTATTTGGTCGACCCATAATATTGAAGATCTTCCTCGTGATTTTCGGCTTTCTACCTTTTCTTGGATAATAAGTCTTTCCATGTTTTCTTGTCTGCTCTGAAGACATGTCCAAAGTATTTTAATTGTTGGAGATGTACTGTGCTGGAAAGTCGTTTGCTGACCTTTAGCTTATTTAAAATTGAATTATTTGTGTCCTGCGATCGGTTCCACGGATTCGTAACCCTTTTTGTCCGCCAAAACTTTTCAGTGGAGTTTCCGTTTTTCGTAGGGTCCAAGATTCACATCCGTATGTCAGTAATAGGCAATATTAAGGTCCTTTTATATTTTCTCCATTTTTCCTACGACGACTTTTGCTAGATTATATCTATGTTTATTTCTTCCTGTAGTGACCCTTTCTTTGTGATCAAGAATACCAGATATAGGTATGAGCTGACAACCGCAACTGGTCAAACGTGGTTATGTAGGATGATTGTTATGTAGTCTATCCACTATCATGATCATTGACGTTAATAATAATTTTAACTGCAGACCAAATCTTTGAATTTTATTTTTCAACCAGTCGTATGAGATCAATTAACTCTTCTTGACTAGGTAGTAGTAGGTTTATTTATTTTTCGGCCATTTATTGTGAAACCTTTTACCCGTGCTTCAAGGCTCTCTCATAATATGCTCCCCATATATATTAAAATAATTGTGGAAACAGTAAACTTCTTTTCTAATTTAATTACTATTTAAATGGGAATAAGCCACAATGAAAGGTTAAACTACGTTTATTGACGTTTCAATTTCCACTTCGGAAATCTTCCACTTCTTTTCTGATACCTTTTCTGGATGGAATTCGTGTGTCAAACTCTGTGATTGTTCCAGTAGTATGTTTGTATAGTTTAGTTATAAGCGAAAATTATGTGTGGTGGTACTCATACTTCTTTTATTATCTGCCATAAGTGTTGGCTTTTGACTCTGTAGAGCGGTTGGCGACAATGCGATATAATAAAATATGCATATTGGGATATTGAATTCCCTAGATGTTTTGTATTGTTTGTCTTATGTGTCACAAGGTGTTCTCGAGTACCTCTACCTTGGTTAATAAGATTTGCTCTTAGGTATTTCTCTTTATAATAGAATTTTCAGTGACTCAATGATTAGCGTGTAGCATTATTGTTGCTGGCATGTGAGAAAAAAGGGATGGTTCTATAGTTGTTGCGTATATGGAAGCTGCCTTTTTTATGTATTGTGGTTAGAGTAGATTATATCCAGTCGTCAGATCATTGCTTGAAATGATATATTATTGCAGGAGCAAGTGAAGCAATTTTATTCCGGTGTCTACTGTGGCTTTGAGCATTTCTTCTGTTATACTATGTAAACCTAAAGCTTTTGTTATACTTCAGTATACTTATCGCCAGTCTTATTTATTCTCGAGTATATTAGGTTCTTCTTCGATTTCTTCAGGATGTGGTGAACAAGTTCCTGGCGTTGAATGATCTTTATACACATTTCGGTTTATGATTTGCGTTTTCTCCTTTTAAGTTTCTTCTCCGTTCTACGCCTTCGTTTTATGACTAATTTTTTCTTTGGTTTTTGGACAGAGTTTATTTTGGGCATCTGTGAATATTTTGGAAATTATGTTGTTAATGCTGTTAATTTCATCTATTTCCGGCTTTAGGTTAAAGGACATGACGAAATTTAGGGAATAGATATGTATATAATATATATATATATATATATATATATATACATATATATATTATATTAGATATAAATATATGTATATTATAACTTCAGTAATTTTCATACATCGCATCCGGATGTAAAATCTTTTCCAAAAGGAAACACAATTTCGTGGTCAATGGTCATCGGTACCTTATTATTTTCAGCCTTTCTTTTTAAACTGAGTTATATATAAAATTTGACTTGTAACGATACGATCGTTATTAATCTAACATTTTGAACGTTAGCAAACCAGATCCCTACATTAGCTACTAATTTGCCGCCGTTGGAAGTATGCAACCCACAATACGAACTCTAATATTTAACTTTGTGACTTTCGAACATCGTTATATCGATTGATAATATAATCGATTTCCTTGTCATTGGAAACCTAACCTTCTTGAAGGGAATTCTGGTCATTTTGGAAGGGAACTTAGAGAAGAGAACTTAAGTTATCACGGCAGGCAGAACTTAGGAGCAGGGTTAGAACAATTTTTAAGTTATTATTTTTGGGAAATGTGAAGAATTTGATTTTGAAGAACTTTTTAGTTTGTACTGTTTTCGTTAGAAAGTTACGTTGTTTTTTTTTTTTATGAAAAAAAAAACCTCCGAGGTTCTGGTAAGTTTACTTTCCATACACATATTATCTCCATATAAATATTACAAGTCCTTAATCATCTATCACCTTAGTAGAAATATCAAATCATAATTTTTTATATATACAATATAAGTTAAATTCCAGTATGGAAATATTAAATATTTGAGTCAAGGTCACTTAATGACCAATATAATCTAGTTTTTTGTTATTTGAACTAAACTAATAAGTATAAGAACACGGAAATAAAAGGTTCTTTTTGTTCTTTGTAGCCGTGCCGGCTCCAATCTTTGGGACTTTAATTTTGGGGAAGAATATTTTTTTTAAGTTGGAAATACTGGGATTTGGGAAGAATTGGACGTTGATTTTGGGGCAAAAAAGCCATAGATTAAGTTGGAATTTTCTGGTTGGTCTGCCAGTCCTAGTCAGCTTTTACTTTAGTCTAGATAAGCAGAGCCACCTCAGAGTCCATCCACTACCTGACAATAGACCACGACTTAGTATATTATATAATATATCCTCGGATACTTAGGCCTTCAGCCTAAGTGGGTTACGAAACAGATTTGTGCACAATACCTGATTAGTACCCTCAACTCTTTGAATCCTTTTACTTACCTTTATCTTTACATTTCTACTTTATCTTTAATTTATTTATTTCTAATATTTTACATAACAACATAAGTTGTCAGGATACATTATCCCATTTTATGGTTACTAGTACGTACCTTTATTTTGTTAAATTGATGTAAGTTGTGTACTGGTCTAGTTACTTAACTGACTATTGTCCATACTTTAAACTGCCTCTTTTATTAATTTATTTAATTATTTAATTATTGTGTGCTATTTTAAGTACTATTTACTCACACCAATTTACATATTTACCAATTAACCTCGATTGTCAAAGGACTGGGTAGATCAATTTTTTGTAAATATTTATAGTTTGGGTCATATTATTTTTTTTCATACTTTTAGATAACTGTTTTTGTATATAAATATTTTGGGGGGATATATTTTAGACATTGTTTGTATATAATACATATTTGTCTTGGGAAATCCAAGCAAACAAATGCTATTTTGGACTGAGTAGACATATGAGAAGCAGAAACTTAAGCCAAAAAACAAAAATAACCATATACAAAACCCTTATACAACCAGTGGTTTGACATATGGGTCAGAGGCATGGACCATTTCCAAGGCAGATGAAAATCTCCTGCTTATTTTTGAACGAAGGATCCTAGAGAAGAATATTTGGTGGCATCTGTGAAAATGGTGTTTGCAGAAGGAGGTACAACTACGAGTATATCACAGATATAAACATATATTTGGTGGGTAAAAGACGTAGTATCCTTTATAAAAATATGAAGACTAAGATGGCAGGACATCTGGCAAGATCAACAGCAGAAACAACCCGCCTAGAAGAATCCTTATGTCACAACCTGTGGGAAGTAGAAAAAGGGGGTAGACCAAAACTCAGATGGAGGGATGGTGTAGATGAGGATGGTAGACAAATAGGCGCAGCAAACTGGCAACAGTTGGCAATGGATAGAACTGACGGGCGTAATAGACTTGGGAAGGGTCGAGGCTCTTTTATAGGGCTGTAGCACCAATGATGATAATGATGATTTGTTTGGGGATATAAGTAAATTAAGATTATATTTAATATAGGGTATAGAGCATTACAGATTTTTATTTGTTTTCCCATAATCTTTTATTTTTCATTTAGTGTATAACTAAGATACCCCAAATTGGTGTGTGATATTCAAAATTCACCCTGGCGCTATCTCAAGATCATCTTAAGATTGATCTAACTATCTTACGTTACTACAGGCAAGCAAACGTGCCGACCTTCTCTCTGCGCCACAACTCTCATTCTTCTTGAGCTAAGCCGATTCTCTTGTAGTGTTTAAAGTAAGCTTTATATTTTCTTTTGTATTGGTTACATTCCCTGTTGTTTAACAATCTTATTTAACCACAAATATTCTGATTCACTACAGTTTATCTTCATTAAATATAATTTCCACTTAAAAGATTAACACTTTTTTTTCCTTTTAATTTGCAACAATTAGCTATTCTTCTGTTTATCCTTTACAGACTTTTCTATTCTGTCCTGCTTAAACAGTATTTTTGTTATCTAGTTGATTTTTCGTACAGTCTGATTTCCATAGATAGAAAGCCACATTATATTTGTTTTCTCTTCGTAATAGTTGAGGTCCTTTCTGTCAAAAATAATTTGCTTTTTTTTAATTGCTTTGGTGTCTCCAACAATAGAGTTAACTTGTCATGTTTTTTCCACAGCCACGCTTCTTTCTGTCCTTGTTATAATACCTAGAGAGGCCTGCTAGATAATTCGTAGGCAGTATTACTATATTAAAGTGGTTCATTCAGAACTCTCGAAAGGGTAAGGTTTGTGTTCTCCGTCACCTTCGAGCAGCGCGAAAAATAAGCTTGGTATACAACTTATTAAAATTAAAAATTACTTGCTGATCCATGGGCTGCAGCGATAGGAGTGGTATTGACTGGTAGCTAGAGAA
The DNA here is from genome assembly GCF_040954645.1 of Diabrotica undecimpunctata. Classification (NCBI taxonomy): domain Eukaryota; kingdom Metazoa; phylum Arthropoda; class Insecta; order Coleoptera; family Chrysomelidae; genus Diabrotica; species Diabrotica undecimpunctata. The sequence goes on along the minus strand of NW_027312408.1, from coordinate 23,897 downwards.
TCTTTATAAACTTGAACTCTTGGAGTAAATCATTTTCGTAATTTGAAGGGCCATTATCGAGGACCAGAAGGATTTACATAAGTAGGGTTGTTTCGCTGTAGATATTTTTTTAACAGAAGGGGCAAACACCAGGTTTATCCACTCCAAACAGAATTTTCTGGTGACCACACCTTTGGATTTGCCCTCCATATAACTGGCAGTTTTTCTTTTAAAATCTTATGTAAGGCTCTGGATTTTCTGAATGGTACACTAGAAGAGGTTTGATTTACAGTCGCCACTTGTATTGGCGACAAAAATAGTAGAGGTAAGTCTATCTTTTATAGGTTTGTGAAATCGTCTTCTCCTCTGCCGTTATGTAAGTCATATTCGTATGTAAAACAAAAATAGCCCTGTCTCGTCACAGTCTAACACATTCTAACACATGCTTTCACATTCTAACTATGCTGCCTCACCATGCCTAACAACGGAGTGAATGCCGGTCCTTTTTCTAAGTTGTTAAATCAGCCCCGACTGGGTTTAAACGAGTCTTCCGATTTATCATTTGTGGAAGTATATGGAATCTGCTTCAGCAAAACTTCGTAAATCACTCGTGCCTTCTTACATATGATGCATTGTGTTAAGGTTTCTCCTTGAAGCTGCTTCTCTGTCACCCACACCATTAGTAGTTTCTCTATCTTTTCATGGAGAGAAGTCTGGATGAGATAAAAATTATTGAAACGCCCTTAGCTGGCATTATACCATTTATAACATCCTTCCGTTTAAGTACAGTACATCATTAATGTGGTACGCCCGTACATCCTCGCCAAGTCAGTTACTCGTACACTTTGCTCATGTTTTTAAATAATTTCACGTTTTAGTTCAACAGAAATCTCGGTTTGTGATTCGCAGTGACAGTAAATAGTTGGAGGAGTTCATTTACGTTTTTAATTTTACACAATCAAATCTATAAAAAAATAATAAATATGTAATAAAATTACTTTAATCATTTTAAAAAATTTTATTTAAATTTTACAAATACAGAACCATATTTAGCAAAACTATTAGCAATTGCATAACTAGCAACCCCTTTATGTGCTACAAAACTATTTTCTTGTTTATTTCTCTATTAGCTACTGTATTTTATGGTAAAAAAAAACTGAGACTGTACATTAATCCGCTAAAATGTTTTAGTTAAACTTTAGTAGGGTTCACAAATTTGGGAACTTTAGAATTTACAGTTCAACTTAGGTGTCAGAGGGCAATACATTTTTTAGCTGAATTAAGGTATTTTTTTAATTTATTCTTGAGCCAAAATTGCTAAGTAATATCGATTGAAATATTATAGGAGTATTTGGTATAAATCTAAACAAGTCTAATTGTTTTATGCAAAAAAAACAAAAATATTCTTTACGAAATCTGATAGTACATGCAGTCAATTATTTGATGCGGTATGTTTTTAGAAATTTTAGCTCTAACGTAAGGAAGCTGTTATGTACGCTAAGTAAGTTAAGGTCAATTAATGTAAGTATTGTTATGGATGAGATTGGATGAAGAAGGACATTCGGATAATCATGAATTTATACTGGAACCAGCGTGCTCAAGTCAAGGGTCGAAGACCAACTGGACCGACCAAGTGAAGATCATGCGAGGAGTAAGGCAAGGATTGTGCTATCGCCGACTTCTTTTCAATATATACTCTGAGGAGATTTTTTAATGAAGCCCTCACAAACCTAGACATGGGAATCGCGAGTGAACGGTGAATACATCAAATAATATCCGCTACGGCCGATGACACGTGTTACTAGCAACCAGCCTAAACGATCTACAGGCCTTACTAGACCGAGTGCGAACTGTGAGCATATCATACGGACTGAACCTTAATATTAAGAAAACTAAATTCATGGTTGTCAGCCGTACAATTTTAGATCCCGGGGCACTAATGGCAGGTAGCGCAGAGATCCAGAGAGTCGACAGATTCACTTACCTCGGAACTACCCTCAACGTACAGTGGGACTACGCTCAAGAGATTAGATCCAGAATTGAAATGGCACGGTCTACATTTATTAAGTTGAGATCCTTGCTGTGCTGCAGTGATCTCAGTTTGGGAACCAAGAAGCGGATAGTGAGGTGCTACGTTCTTCCCAGTGTTACCATATGGTAGTTGAAGCCTGGACACTGACGCAAGCCACTGAAAGAACGAATCGAAGCCTACGAGATGTGGATATACAGAAGGATACTAAAAATATCTTATGTGGGACTATGTCACCAACGTTGAGTCCTACAAGCGCATGGCAAAAGAAAAAGAAGTGCTTAATTTAATTAACAACGTAAGCTTGAGTACAATCGGCCACGTGATGCGGAACGAAGAAAAATATCCAATTCTTCAACTTGTTATGCAGGGTAAAGTATTTGGCAGAAGAGGACCGGGACGCCGTCGATATCTCGTGGTTGAAAAAATCCTCCCGACAATGGTTTGGGATGACCTCAGCGGAGCTGTTTCGCAGAGCAGTCAACAAAACCATGATACGCTTGATTGAGCGCCAACCTCCGACCGGATAAGGCACTGAAGAAGAAGAAGATTGTTATGGATTAGTTTATCAATCAGAAATAAAATAAAGAGTTTTTTTTATTATTTTAATATTACCGCGGGCATATAAGTTAAAATACAACACCTGTACTTATTTTGTAATAGGTTAGAATAAGAGAAAACCTTGTTTCGTGACGGGACCCCGGACGAGTTTTTCCTTGAAAGACTGAGTAGAATAGTGAAAGGACAGTGGAACCCTTATAATTATAGATTTAAGAATAAACTTGTAATTGTATTTTGCGGTGGGCATTTTTCGAAAGGTAAATAAGAAATTAGATTTAGATATGAGATAACAAGAATTTGGAGAAACTTATGTCTGTTGAAAAAGGCAAAATTGTTAATGGTTTCTGAAAAGTTATTTGAGTGAAAGTAGTTTATTTGTTTTAAATATTATGTTGGAAATTTTCTAAATCGAATAATAAGTGGGAAAGAATGAATGCTTATGATTGTTGTCTGGGGAGATTTGAAAAGATTATTATGTGACCGGCAGACCAAAGAGAAGACGTGTTTTCGTGTAGTCAATCTGAGTACCAGTGTTTTCGGTGTGTTAGTGAAAAAGGTGGGAAGCTGAGAGCAGATCAAAATCGAGAAGATTAAATACCTCTTTTGAGTCTGCATAGCCCACGAGACATAATTGAGAAAGAAAGGAGAATTTGTGAATAAAGAGTACCGTACAAAAGAGGCTTGGGCTTGTGTTTTTCGGAGGAGTAGTTTGCTGGTATGCGGTTTGGATCGCGATGCTGAGAACGGGAAAGATTTGATGGTTAGCCGGACATAATCAATCAAGGAAGGAACTGTGGTTTGATCGAGAGAAGACATCATTGGTGTAAAAAAAAAAGTAAAGGTCAGTCAAATAATTTGAATGAAAGAAAACTTTAAGATATTCTAAAGATAAAATCAAATATAAGCATTACGAACTAAGATTCCAAGTTTCAAAGAGTTATTTTTGCCCACGAAGATAATTGCCCACAAAAAGTTATTTATTAATATTCATCGTATTGCTATTGAAATAAATAATAATTTGTGTCATATTTATGTTGTTTTAATGTTAGTTTCCGTTTCCTGTTCTATCCCGATTATGAGCAACTAGGAGATACTGAACCCACTAGAAGAGATATATTAAGTAAACTGATTAAAGTAAAATAAGAAAGGCACCCTGAGAATTTTTAATAGTAATTGATTTGTGTATGACTCTGCATAAATTAGTGAATTACTTAATTAAATAATTGGATTACTTAAATTAGTGTTACTTAATAATAAAACATCATGAAGCAGATCACAACAACATGGCGAGCCAACGTGGGGCTTAAAAGTATCTCTAGTTGTGAATTTGAAGGATCAGAAACGGAAAACAGGGTGATTGAGAGAATTTATTTGGCCCGTCGGGAAAGAATTTGATATATTTATTTGAAAATTTATGAAATATTATTTGAGTTATTTTATCTAGGTACAAGTTTACATTTATTCTATTTTTGATTGATTTAATTTTTTGATGAATTTAAAATTTATGTGATGAATTGATAATATTTGGGGGAAAGAAAAATTTGTATATAAACAGCAGACCGGGTATTTTCGAATTTTATATCAGGCGGGATAAAACTCAACATACATGTCGACCACAAGGAGTCAAAGAAAAACGCAAGAAAGAAAAGAGGACAAAGACAGAAGAGGAAACCACTTATTGATGAAGGAGTCGGATAATGAAGGAAATGCTACAATAATGGAGGAACAGAAAAGAAACAGGGATGCTGGAACAATTATTAGCAAGTGATGCAAATACAGACACAAACAATGACAAAAAACCAACGGGAAAACAAGGCAAGCATTAGAACTAAATACAGAAATATAGTGCAGCGTGTTTGGAAAACTATGAACAAAAATTAGAAGAAAATGATAGGAAAAATGGAAAAGTCATTTGGGACAAAATATGAAAATAGGTAAAAGTCTGTTTAGAAAAAGTCAGAGAAGAAACAGAGAGGAAACTAGAGATGCAGAGAGAAGAAATAGAAACTAAAATGAAAGATATTAAGACTGTACAGCAAAAAGGAATTAGAACAGTTAGAAACCAAATTTGAAATGGCGTTACAAGAAGACAAGATAGAAAAACAAATTGAGGATATCAAAAAACAACGAGAGACGGGAGACAGGAGAGAAGTACTCATCCAAAGTCCGGGTGACATAAAAATACAGTTTGGCGGGGGACGTAAAAAAATTACACCCGAGTAATTTTCATTAAAAATTTAAAAAAGAAAGTACAATATATCGGTAAATTCGAAACAGCAAAGGAAACGATAAGGAACCATCTTAAAGATGAGACAAGTTTATGGTTGATAGCAAAGAAGAAGAATTGCAAATTTGGCAAACATTTGACCAAAATTTCTGAATTATTTCTGGCGGAAATACAACAGATAGAGATCACAAGGAATTACAAAATGGGAGATACCAGGATAGTATATGTAGTATCAGAAAAAAACATATGCCCTACAACTATACAACAATGCAAGACACTTACATTACAACTATTCGTCCGAACAGAAGATCACATACACTCTACAAACTACAAAGATATTGACAGTTTATGTCAATTCTTACAAATACGAGAAGCAAAATTAAGAGAAAGAAAAATGAGGAGAACGCAAGGAAAAATTATAGACAACGAGAAAATCAAGACTATAGGAGATAGAGGGACAAAACTTTAGGAGAGATTACACAAGAAGAGAAATTTGTCCCGAGAAGGGAAAACGAAAGTAGAGACAATGGAAGAGTAAACTATGAACAAAGAAATCGGCAATGGAACGAAAACAGATATCGAGAGAACCAGAATAGAAACAACACTCGCACATATCAGGAAACCGAAATAATAATAGAACGAATGAACCGGAAAATCGCGGAAACCGATCACGGGTCCGAGAGACCAAGAGAAAATAGAAGAGCGGGTCAACCAACACACACATAGAGGAATATGAGGGATGAGAGACAAGCGACAGAAGTAGGAAGCGAACAAGAACAGCAAGCGTCTTTTCACGAAGGCGCTCACTAAAGACAAAGAAACAAACAGGAATTTTTTGTCACCCGAAGGAATTTATTAAATTGGCAGAAAATAAGGACAAAATAAGTGGAACAAATCTGAAATTTGTAGATGGTTTTATCAACGAGACACCGATTAAAAATTATATTGATACTGGATCGGAAATTACACTGATCAACAGAAAACTAAATAGAGGAAGTTAATTTAACGAATTGATGGAAAAGAACTATACGTGATAACACAGACATTGGCAGAAAGGACCATACAGAAATTACACGAGGACAATGGACATATCGGCAGCAGGAAGGTTTTGGCTGGTTTTTCGCGAAAACTATATATTCCGAAAGATTACGGATTGCAAAAGAAGTTACCCAAAAATGTGAAACATGTCCAAAATATAAAAGCCGAAATTTCCGAAATGAAAATTGTGGCTAAAAATATTGTATCCCACCAAAAATTAGACATTGTAGCAATAGATATGTTTAAGTGATCTGATAATGACCACGCAGAGGAACAAACATATTTTGGTGATGGTAGATATTTTTTTCGAAATATGTAAAGCTATTACACATGCCGTACGGACAAAGGGGGAAGAAATTATGAGAAAGATAGACAATTTTTATAGCCACCGTAGGAACACCAAGGAAAATCTTTTAGACAATGCACGTATTTCCGGAGTGACCGATTCAAGAGACAGTTGCAACACAGAGGAATAGGACAAATTTTGTCAGTATCCGACATGCTAAAAGTATCCGTCAGAACGTTTTATACAAGGAGACTACAAAATTTCCCCCGCATTGCTGCCATTGGACAACATCGACGATGGATAGGAAAGTGGCAGAAATCGAAAACTACTTGAACACCACTCCAAGTACGGTGACAAAAGAGACGCCGGAATATGTCATGATGGGTATTATGCCAGTACGGCCCATGGGAAGAAACGGAGCAGAGAGAGTATCAACTAGTATTGGAAACTGTTCGAAGGAGGCTGCAGCGCGAGTAATGAAAAATATCTCCAAAGGCAAATCCAGAATAGAAAACGAAGACCAGTGACTTTCCAGAAGGGAGAGAAGGTGCTTGTAAGGGCGTTACGAGTATCAAATCTCACGGGGAGCGTGTGTGCAAAGCTATATGCCTATTTTCGAGGGTCCATACATCATCTTCTTCTTCTCTCTAGGGCCTTATCCGTCCGGATGTTGGCGATCATCAAGGCTATCATGGTTTTGTTGACTGCCTCTGCGAAACAGCTCCGCTGAGGTCATCCCAAACCATTGGGACGAAGATTTTTCAACCACGAGATACGACGGCATCCTGGTCCTCTTCTGCCAAATACTTTACCCTGCATAACAAGTTGAAGAATTCGATATTTTTCTTCGTTCCGCATCACGTGGCCGAGGTACTCAAGCTTACTTGTTTAATTAAATTAAGCACTTCTTTTTCTTTTGTCATGCGCTGTAGGACCTCAACGTTGGTGACATGGTCCACATAAGATATTTTTAGTATCCTTCTGGTATATCCACATCTCGAAGGCTTCGATTCGTTTTCAGTGGCTTGCCGTCAGTGTCCAGGCTTCAACTCCATATAGTAAATACTGGAAGAACGTAGCACCTCACTATCCGCCATCTTGGTTCCCAAACTGAGATCACTGCAGCACAGCAAGGATCTCAACTTAATAAATGTAGACCGTGCCATTTCAATTCTGGATCTAATCTCTTGAGCGTAGTACCCATTGTAACGTTGAGGGGTAGTTCCAAGGTAAGTGAATCTGTCGACTCTCTGGATCTCTTCGCTACCTGCCATTAGTGCCCGGATCTAAATTTGGTACGGCTGACAACCATGAATTTAGTTTTCTTAATATTAAGGTTTCAGTCCGTATGATACGCTCACAGTTCGCACTCGGTCTCAGTAAGGCCTGCAGATCGTTTTAGGCTGGTTGCTAGTAACACAGTGTCATCGGCGTAGCGGATATTATTGATGTATTCACCGTTCACTCGGATTCCCATGTCTAGGTTTGGTGAGGGCTTCATTAAAAATCTCCTCAGAGTATATATTGAAAAGAGTCGGCGATAGCACACATCCTTGCCTTACTCCTCGCATGATCTTTCACTTGGTCGGTCAGTTGGTCTTCGACCTTGACTTGAGCACGCTGGTTCCAGTATAAATTCATGATGATCCGAATGTCCTTCTCATCCAATCCGACTCTTTGTAGTGCGGTGACCAGTCTTCTTGGTGCTGACAACGGTCAAATGCCTTGGCGTAAGTCAATAAAACAAATATAGACATCACAACTGACATCGCGAGCATCTCTGAAGTAGGACTTGGTAAGGTGAAAAGTGCTTCACGTGTACCCATAGAATTGCGGAATCCGAATTGCATTTCACCGACATTTTCTTCGCATTTCTTGTAAATTCTGGCAAGTATGATTTTAAGAAAAATTTTAAAGTGCATTGACTCATAAGACTGATAGTTCGGAACATCTTCGCATGTTTTCGCAGATCGTTTTTTTGGTAGCGTTACAAATGTGAGAATAGCCATTCATCTGGGATATTACCTGAATCGTATATGGCGTTGACAGTTCAGTTAACTCCTTTGTGCTCACTTCACTCATCAGCCTTAATAAGTTCAACGGGTATTTCGTCCGGACTGTAGCCTTACCATTCTTAGACTGTTTTAAAGCAGCCTTTACCTCGTCTTCTAGAATTGACGGCCCTGTCATGCAATTTATTTCCGGAAGGTTGCCGCGGGTCGTCCCAGAAAAGTTCTTCGATATATATTTTCCAGGTAACCAACTTCTCATCACTGTCCGTCGCGCAGATTACCGTCTTTATTTATGAGGGAGGTGTGTGTTTCTCCTCTTGTATTGACCAGTGGCTTCACGAATCCTTCGGTGGATATTTATATGATCGTGTTTCTCTTGGAGCTCCTCGATTAGTTTACATTTTTCTTGCATCCATGTCTCCTAGGCTCTTCGTATTTCTTTTTAATAGTCTGGTTGGTTTCGTGGTATTTCTTCGCGTCCCTGTTTTTCATTAATCTTCTTTGTTCCAGTCATCTGCAGAATGTCATCAGCCATCCATTCTTTATTTTTACTCTTTTTTCTTTCCCAGATGTTCTTTTCTCCGCATTCAGCATGACGTTTTTGATATAACTCCATTTTTGTTCTACACTCTGTTCTTGTTGTTGAGCCGTTTCTAGTTTTGTCTCATTGTATCTCTCACGGTTCTGACGAACTACGGGGTCTTTTAGAGTGTCATAATCCAGGTTCTGTTTAGGTACCATACATCATACAAAATGAAAATGGAATAAACAGCTATGTTCTTAGACATGTAGAATCAAAAAAGATTACGAGGAGTTTACAATATCCAGGATGTGTACAAATACCATGAATAAAAATAAGAGTATAAATTTTAAGAATGGAGTAATAAAAATTTAGGATAGGATAAAATGACTACAAAAGAAAAATTTGTGTTGAGAAGAAAATAATATTTTTTTTTGGTTACACTAAAAAAAAGAAAATTATGTATCTGCAAAACAAGGCGGGGATTTGTTATGGATCAGTTTATCAATCAGAAATTGAATAAAGAGGTTTTTTTATTATTTTAATATACTGCGGGCATATAAGTTAAAATACAACACTGTACTTATTTGTAATAGTTAGAATAAGAGAAAACTTTGTTCCGTGATGGGGACCCGGACGAGTTTTTCCTTGAAAGACTGAGTGAATAGTGAAAGGACAATGGAACCCGTATAATTATAGATTTAAGATAAACTTGTAATTGGTATTTTGCGGTGGGCATTTTTCGAAAGTAAATAAGAATTAGATTTAGATATGAGATAACAAGAATTTGGAAACTTATTTCTGTTGAAAAAGGCAAAATTGTTAATGGTTTCTGAAAAGTAATTTGAGTGAAAGTAGTTTATTTGGTTTTAAATATTATGTTGGGAAATTTTCTAAATCGAAAATAAGTGGAAAAGATGAATGCTTATGATTGGGTTAAAAAGGAATGATGGGGAATGAGAGAGTTTGAGAAGGTTGTCTGGGGAGATTGAAAAGGATTATTATGTTACCGGCAGACCAGAAGAGAAGACGTGTTTCGTGTAGTCAATCTGAGTACCAGTGTTTTCGTGTGTTAGTGAAAAAGGTGGAAGCTGAGAGCAGATCAAAATCGAGAAGATTAATACCTCTTTTGAGTCGGCATAGTCCACGAGACATAATTGAGAAGAAAGGAGAATTTGTGAATAAAGAGTACCGGTCAAAAGAGGCTTGGGCTTGTGTTTTCGGAGGAGTAGTTTGCTGGTATGCGGTTTGGATCAATACTGAGAACGGGAAAGATTTGATGGTAGCCGGACATAATCAATCAAGGAAGGAACTGTGGTTTGATCGAGAGGAGACATCATTGGTGTAAAAAAAAAATAAAGGTCAGTCAAATAATTGAATGAAAGAAAACTTTAAGATATTCTAAAGATAAAATCAAATATAAGCATACGAACTAAGATTCCAGTTTCAATGAGTTATTTTTTTTTGTGAATAAATTATATTTTATATGGTCAATTTTTTAGTAGATATTATTATAAAACAGATCAATAGATAGTTTGTAATTAAAATTAAATTTAGAGTATAGGAGTTTGTTGGGAAAGATACTTGCCCACCAAAAGTTATTTATTAATATTCATCGTATTGCTTATTGAAAATAAATAATAATTTGTGTGCATATTTATGTTGTTTTAATGTTAGTTCCGTTTTCCTGTTCTATCCCGATTATGAGCAACTAGGAGATACTCAACCCACTAGAAGAGATATATAAAGTAAACTGATAAAGTAAAATTAAGAAGGCATTCTGAGAATTTTTATAGTAATTGATTTGTATGACTCTGCATAATTAGTGAATTAAGTAATTAAATAATTGGATTAATTAAATTAGTGTTAATTAATAATATAAACATCATAATGCAGATCACAACAGTATATATAATACTAGATGATATTAGTTAAAATAAATTGTTATAAAGTGTTTGTTTTAATGCCAAAATATTACATTTATTTATAACTTAACATGTATATGTTCTTAATGGCTAACTGAACACTGAACAAAAATCAGAAACCATGGTATAAATATATAAATTAAAATTCTCTTCTTCTGGCGCCAGAACTTTCTGAGTTAGCCTGTTTAAAAATGTTCTTTCATTCCACCCTCTTGTTTAATTTTCTTCACCACTGTCTAATGTTCATGGTTTTAAGATCCTCCTCTAGCTCGTCCCTCCATTTTTTACGAGGTCTTTCTCTTGTTCTACACATTTTGCCACTCAATTTTGTGGTATTATATCTAAATAACCAAGCTAGTTTACTTTTTGTGACTTTATAAACTACAAATGTCTGCGATCTGCATTAATTCGTCCAGCTCGTGTTACAATTTTGCACGATCCATCGCTACACTAAGTTGATCCAAAATATTTCTTTATTTTGAGTTTAAACATCCTTTAAATTTTTAATAATATATGCTAATAAGGAAAAATCTAGGAAGAATGAAGTTTAGGAATGCTATACATGCCCATCTATCGAGTTTTTCAGGGCAGCCGATTTCAAGATCAAAATAGCCATGATGGTTGCCAACCTCTGCTATAGAGATAAGGCACGGTAAAGAAAAGATTCTTAATTGATTTTTATCAGCGCTTCAGAGAGTCCACGTTTGGAGTCCATGCTTGACTACAAGTATAATAACTGTGTTTTTAGATTCTTAGCTTAGAGCCTAGAATCTCAGTATACAAAAAATAGTATTCCTACTTTCGTAACGCTTTCACCTTCATTTAATACTAAAGACCAACTTGACTTATTTTAATATATATATAACCAGTTTCGTACCACTAATCCGTTTACCTGTCACCCTCGCTTCAGTACAATATAATGAAAAACCGATTGTCGATATAATTTAATTTCAAAGGAGATTTATTGTTAGTGTCTTGACCGTATGAAGAAACAAATTAAATTTTTTTATGTTGTTTTTAAATTTTAAATGATTAAAGTGCAACAATTTGTAGATAAATTAATTCTAGGAAGCTATTAGGGACCCCAGATACCTGCAATGTGCCCTATAATATTTAAATTTTGTTATAAGCTTGGGGCTAATGGATCCCTATGTACTAGCAAAAGTTTAAATATATCCCCAATAATTCATTACATATCCTTCCAATGACCAATATATTAAACTTGTTTCAAGAAGATAATTTACTTGATCACCTCCACTATGCTGCATACATTTTTTGCCGTTTTTCGCCATTTTGTCCGTTTTGCTGAAAATCACTAATTTAAATAGGTGATGTTGCCAAACAAATCTGCAGAACTAATCAGGATACCAAAGATTCTGTGTTGGTTAATTACAACCACAATAAGATTTATAATAAATTGAGTTTTTCATCAATTTTGGTTTATATAAATTCAAGTTAGTATTTTTACTAATGTACCTAGAGTGTATCACATTGGTTTAATACTAATAGTAACAGTGGACTCAAAATAAATTTAAAAATAATAATTGACTAAAATATGATTATTCCAAGCTACGCACTTTCTAAAACTGAGAAATTATGAAAATGCACAAAGTAGTATTTTCAATTTCCGACCGATAAATTTAACGTAATCGTTTTATCGGAATAACTTTCTCGCTTCAATCAACACAATCACTTAACAAAACGCCAAGAGATATCGTATTACCCTTCATATCAATAATCAATGACTCCTTTCATCAACCCTCCTTGGTAATCCAAGACACCCCCTCTATTTAGGTCAATGTTCATATCTCGCCATTTCTTTAGTAGCTGCCGAAGCATTACTTTCAGACAGAAGATTTCATTTAATAAAATTGAAAAGATTATTTGAAGTGTATATGAGTATGTGATTAATGCAACATTTACAGCAGTAGTTTCTGTTTATTATTTAAACAATTTTATTTTTAATTATTAATGATTAAATCGGAAGTCGAAAAAAAAAATATAAAAAAACTAGTAAAAACGCTCGTTTGTATAATCTACGAGTAAAATTATTATCTATAGTCAGTAATTAAATTTTTTAATCAATAAACTTTTTGCATATAATCCAAGTAAATATAAAGTATGATCTACTGCACTTCTGACCTGACATCATGGATTTTTTACTATACCTTATATATATATATATATATATATATATATATATATATATATATATATTATATATATATATATTATTGTGATATTTAAAGTCTTGGTGCGCCAAGCAATAATTAGCTAATTAATTTTTTTGATTAATTAAAATTGTTTAAATGATATGATTATGACTCTATCACAATTTTTAATTCTTTTATCTCAGGGTTCAATTCGTGCTTCAATATCTATGCTATTACATGTGAAAGGTAAGGTCCAGAGAATACCGGAATAATAAAAAACACATATGATCTAACACTATATATTGAAATAAAAATAATGAAATAATTCACACTCAAAAGTTTTCAATAAACAAATCTCATATAAGGATTCTCAAAATTTTGTTCTCCGTACGTGAACAATCAAAAATTAATGGTACAAACAATATTAATTGAAATCTCAAAATCCCAAACTATTCTAACTCTCCTAATCCAAATATTTATATCCTTTCTAAATTACGTGTAAAAATTTTGTTATCAATAAAAGAAAAAACTGCAGAAAACAAAATTATCTCTCTCTGATGATGAGTGGTCCAAATCCTTGTTCCTTGTAGATTATATTATCTCCTCTCAACCGCTCCCTATGTAATCAGCAATCTTACATCAGATTGTTGCAAGTATATCGTCCTTAATGATCTCCTTCAAAAGCACAAATCATTCAAATTATGATAGCCTTTCTCCTCTCGATAAACTGAATCTCTCGTTGGCCCGAGTGAAAAATTGACTCTTGGAATATCTTCTCTTTACGATAAACTGAATCTCTCGTTGGCCTGAACAGTGACTCTTGGAATATAAGTAGAGAAATATGACTTACAATATTTTGTTGTTTCTGCTTCTGTCAGATACACTAACTCCACAAAAACTCACTAACATTCAACACTACTGCTTGCTACATTTCGGGAACCGACAGAGAACAAACACTGTTCTTTCTTGAAGACTTGGAAACCAACTGCCTATATTTTCTCTCTCCTCAATCTAGCTAAACTTTCCTTATCCCACCTTCCTCAATCTCCGCCAATCAAAACTCGTCACAATTCCCCATTTTTTCATTTCGATAACAAACAAATTTTTACCTATAATTATAAAATTTCCTAAAACTTATTTACAAATATTATTTTCTATAATTCTTAAAACTAACAAAAACCTCTTTCTAAAATATCTTCTATTGTCTTTAAACACTGCACTAATGTATTTGTAAAAACCCGTTTCAATTTGTCTTTTGTTTCACTTAAACTTATGCGGGTCAACTGAAGTATAACAAAGAAATGATTGATGTAAAGCTTACATTTTGTTTGGTACAGGTAATTCAAGGATTTAATAACTTTCCTTCTCCGAAATGTTTGTTGGTTATACTTTCTGAATTATTTTAATTTTTTTTTTTTAACTTTGAAATATTTTAAACAAACCAATATTTTCTTGATTTTACATATCATAACAAATCCCCGCCATTTGATCTGCCGAAAACTCTTTGTTAAATTTTAAAATGACAAAAGTTTTCCAGGATCAAATCATTTCACTATGTTATGAAAATCTATTCATGATACTGATAAATGTCGTGAATGTTAAAATACCCCGTATATTGCCTGTCTTTATACGGGATTGGATATATTTTCGTTTTAAATTTTTCCAAGTATTTTCCCTTCAAAGAAAGTTCATAATTTTTAACCACTTGATTTACTTTATTAACAAAATCTCCATGGTTTCCTAAAATCTTCTCTATTTCCTTCTCCATGTTTTTTCCACAATTTATTTTTCTTTCATCCACCTTTTGTTCACATGTGTTCACTGTCCATAATACTTCTTCACAAAATTCTGGATTCTCGTCCATCAGTGCCATTTTTTCTTCTGTTTTCTTTTTATCCTCTAATTCCCTTTGGTATTCCGAGCACCATGTTTCTATTCCTTTCACTTCTCTGATGATACCTTTTTTTTCTTCCTGTTTCCATTCTGTTTTATCGTCGGTTGCCAACAATTCTTCTGTACCTTCTATTTCCTGTTTTTCTCTGGTCTCCATCTTATTTTCCTGCTTTCTTTTCGAACTCTTCTTCTTTTTCTTTCTTCTCTTTTTCTTTTCTGTTAGATCTTGTTCTTGTACTTTCGGTTTATCCTCTACAGTCATATCGATTTCTTCGCGTTTTTCCTGTGCATTGATCCTTCCAGAATTTGTTTTCCTATCTGTTTGCTTTTCTTCTCCTGTGTTGTCTGGTTCTGCTCTGATTTCCAGTTTATTTTCCGAAAAATTGATGGTGATATCTTTTTTCCTCAATTCATCAATTCCCGCTATCATATCATGATTTAAATCTTCAATCACCACACATTTCATAATATGGAATTTGTTTCCCACTCTTATCTGTACTCCCAAGCCTTCGTTTACTGTCGTCAAATTTTTATTGTTTGCACCCACTAAATCAACCCTAGGAATCTTATACACAAATCTGTCCAAATTTAATTCTTTTACTAGTTTTTTATTGATTAGCGATATCTCCGATCCAGAATCAATCACAATTTTAATCGCTTTATGTTTTATAAATGCATCTAAAAATATTAGATTAGAATTAGAAATTTGTCTGTCGTTTCCTATTGCTACATGATTCATCTCCCTTCTATTTTGTTGTTGGAAGCTCTGGTTATTTCTATCGTCCCTTTGTTCGTTAGTATTCCTATTCGGAGGATTTTGTGCACCTCTATTCCTGTTGTGATTTTCATATGTTCTCTGTTGTGTGTCATTCCTGTTATCGTAATTTTGTTGTCTATTGTAATTATTGTAATTTCTCGGCCTATATTCGTTTGTTGATCTGGGATGTCGGTTTCTCTGGTCATAATTTGATGAATACCTTCTTTCCGGTCCATTATATTGGTCATGTTGTCTTCTATTTCTCATTTCTTTTCTTTTCGCTTCGTTTAATTGAAGGAATTGGCACAAACTATCAATATCTTGATAGTTTCTCAAAATCACGTGATCTTCCAACGTTTCCTCAAAATGTCTGCTGATCATTTCTACCAGCTGTTCGGTAGAATATTTGTATTCTAGATATTTTGAATTGTTATATATCTGCAAAGCATATCTTTCTTCAGATATTCCCATTTTTTCGTGATATTTTCCATTCTGTAGCTCTTGGTTGATTTCTCTCTGTTTATTTTTCCCCCAGAAATAGTTGAGAAATTTATTTTCAAAATCTGTAAAAATTTTCAAATTCATCTTCCTTGCTTTCATACCATAACGCTGCTCCTTCTTTCAAATGGTTTCTAATTGTTTCTTTGCAATCGTCAAAATATCTAATATGTTGTAATTTGGTTTTCAAATTTTTAACAAACGGTACTGGGTGTGTTTTCCGAATATCCCCGCCAAATTGTATTTTCGCCTCGCTTGTTCCATGGATGATAACTTCTTTTCTCTCTACCCCTCTTAGTTCAATTTCTGCCATTTGTTTTTCATTTTGCTTTAATCTTCTTTCTACTTCCTTCCTGTCTTCTTGTAGCGCATTTTCAAATTTTATTTCTAATCCCTCCAAATTATCTTTAATTCTCATTTCTTGTTCTTTCATATTATTTTTAATTTCATTAATCTCTTCTATTTGTTGTATCAGTTCTTTCTTTATCCCCTCAACACATCCTTTAATTTCCTGTTCATAGTTTTCCAGACGCTGCTCTATATTTCTCATTGTTTGTTTTGTTTCCCGTTGGTTTTCTTCCATTGTTTGTTTTGTTTCTGCCATTGTTTGTTTTGTTTCATCCATTTTTTGTGATGTTTCTTGTTGGTTTCTATCCATTTTATCCATTTTCTTTGATGTTTCATTCATTGTTTGTGTCTGTATTTGCATCATTGCTAATAATTTTTCCAGCATTCCTGTTTCTTTTCTTTCCTCCATTATTGTGGCATTTCCTTCATTATCCGATCCTTCATCAATAATTGTTTCCTCTTCTATCTTATCCTCTTTCCTTTCTTGCGTTTTACTTTGACTCCTTGTGGTCGACATGTTGTTTCTTTTCGTTACTGTTTTTGTCCCCGCCAAATGTGAAATTTTACAACACTCTATATGTTTCAGAACACGATAATATTTCTCCCCAAATGTATTAAATTTTCACGACAAATATCAAATATGCAATCAGTAAAATTCAAATAATTCAAAATAAATATCAAATGTATGATTGGTAAAGAAAATAAAATCAAATAATTCAATAGCAGTAAATATCCACTAACTACGATCAATCAATAAATCAAATTTATATTCCCTGGAAAAATTGTCAAAATACTTTCAAATTCAAATTCCCTCAATGTTATATGTTTTTATCTCTGGATTACCTGTACTTATTCCAGATCTCTTTCCCTTCCTTCAAATGCAAAGCTGCGATATTTTCAAGCCCCACGTTGGGCGCCAGTTATTGTGATATTTAAAGTCTTGGTGCGCCAAGCAATAATTAGCTAATTAATTTTTTTGATTAATTAAAATTGTTTAAATGATATGATTATGACTCTATCACAATTTTTAATTCTTTTATCTCAGGGTTCAATTCGTGCTTCAATATCTATGCTATTACATGTGAAAGGTAAGGTCCAGAGAATACCGGAATAATAAAAAACACATATGATCTAACACTATATATTGAAATAAAAATAATGAAATAATTCACACTCAAAAGTTTTCAATAAACAAATCTCATATAAGGATTCTCAAAATTTTGTTCTCCGTACGTGAACAATCAAAAATTAATGGTACAAACAATATTAATTGAAATCTCAAAATCCCAAACTATTCTAACTCTCCTAATCCAAATATTTATATCCTTTCTAAATTACGTGTAAAAATTTTGTTATCAATAAAAGAAAAAACTGCAGAAAACAAAATTATCTCTCTCTGATGATGAGTGGTCCAAATCCTTGTTCCTTGTAGATTATATTATCTCCTCTCAACCGCTCCCTATGTAATCAGCAATCTTACATCAGATTGTTGCAAGTATATCGTCCTTAATGATCTCCTTCAAAAGCACAAATCATTCAAATTATGATAGCCTTTCTCCTCTCGATAAACTGAATCTCTCGTTGGCCCGAGTGAAAAATTGACTCTTGGAATATCTTCTCTTTACGATAAACTGAATCTCTCGTTGGCCTGAACAGTGACTCTTGGAATATAAGTAGAGAAATATGACTTACAATATTTTGTTGTTTCTGCTTCTGTCAGATACACTAACTCCACAAAAACTCACTAACATTCAACACTACTGCTTGCTACATTTCGGGAACCGACAGAGAACAAACACTGTTCTTTCTTGAAGACTTGGAAACCAACTGCCTATATTTTCTCTCTCCTCAATCTAGCTAAACTTTCCTTATCCCACCTTCCTCAATCTCCGCCAATCAAAACTCGTCACAATTCCCCATTTTTTCATTTCGATAACAAACAAATTTTTACCTATAATTATAAAATTTCCTAAAACTTATTTACAAATATTATTTTCTATAATTCTTAAAACTAACAAAAACCTCTTTCTAAAATATCTTCTATTGTCTTTAAACACTGCACTAATGTATTTGTAAAAACCCGTTTTAATTTATCTTTTGTTTCACTTAAACTTATGCGGGTCAACTGAAGTATAACAAAGAAATGATTGATGTAAAGCTTACATTTTGTTTGGTACAGGTAATTCAAGGATTTAATAACTTTCCTTCTCCGAAATGTTTGTTGGTTATACTTTCTGAATTATTTTAATTTTTTTTTTTTGAACTTTGAAATATTTCAAACAAACCAATATTTTCTTGATTTTACATATCATAACAATATATATATATATATATATATATATATATATATATATATATATATATATATATATATATATTATCTAACACAGCATTGATACTGTAAGGAGACATCTTGTCGAACATGATTTGCCTACTCAAAGACCAGCTATAGGCCCAGCCTTAACTGCAAACCACTGCAGAGCTAGATTACAATTTGCCAGAGCCAAAGCAGTTCTGTTTACAGATGAATCCAGGTTTTGGCTCTACAGTTCCGATCGACGTATAAAGGTCGCGGCATATTATCATACACGTATAGTTTTCGGCACGTAACGTTTCCAGTCCAGCAATTGGACTGCGCGTTCACATTTTCATACATAGAACGTTTCAGTTTGGTTCGGTGAAGATATAATCTCGCTTTTCTCGACAAAAATAATGTGCAATTGCTCTTCTAGTTAACGATGAAGAAAGAAAAACTGTAGTAAAAAGGAGGTTTGAAGGACATCCAATGCTAAGAGAAAGGAAGAAGGAAGGTGAATACTGGACTTTCTACAAAGAATTAATTGATGACGACGAAAAATATTATGGATATTTTAGAACGAATAGGATTCAGTTTGAATATGTTTTAAATTTAATTACACATTCAGTTAAAAAACAAAATACTACATTTAACGAAGCCATACATATCAAACCAAAAAGTATTTTTAAAAAGAAGAGGTATCACTTCCATACGAAACTCCTAATTGTTTATCACTTCCGTGATTAATTGTCACAAAGCAATGAAAACACATGCAGAAATGACAAAATAGCCTCGAAAATGATTTTTTTAAATACTCTGTATCAAAATCAAACAAATACCTAAATAAACAACGAGGGGAAAACGACGGACGGATCTAATTTACATTATCTGTACCAACCGGTTACGACTCGTTACGTAGCCGTCGGCATCAGTAAAATATTGTTTTCGAATATACTGAACGGAAACGTTAGGTGTCTGATACGATACGTTCCGGACAGTGTGAGTTGTTCATATTTAAAACCATTTAAATTATATTTTTCGGAAACTAAACGCTACGTGCTGGAAACGCAAGGTGCATGATAATATGCCACGACCTTTAGAGTAATCCGACGACCAAATGAGCATTA
The DNA here is from genome assembly GCF_040954645.1 of Diabrotica undecimpunctata. NCBI lineage: Eukaryota > Metazoa > Arthropoda > Insecta > Coleoptera > Chrysomelidae > Diabrotica > Diabrotica undecimpunctata. Next base: position 4,248 of record NW_027312408.1, on the reverse strand, counting down.
TGCCCAGTGCAACAAACGCAGAACGACTTTATTTAATGGAGGGTCTATAATAGTTTGATGGAATTTCTTTAACAGCGCCGACAGAACTTGTTCCTTTACGTGAAAGTTGTTTTAATAGTAAAAGCTAAATAACCGATATTTTGTCTAAGCATGTTTTATATTTCGCTCCTTATATTGGTAACAATTTTTGCAAGACAATGAATTAAGGCACAATAATGCAAGACCTCAGGTTTTACGAACTGTAACCGAATACTTACAACGGGCAAATCTTCTGACTTTGAATTGGCCAGAATAGTCCAGATCTTAACCCAATCGAACATTTGTGGGACATAATTGGCAGAAGATTACGATAGTGTTTGCCACCGCCTAGAACTTTATAAAAGGTAGCAACTCTCAAGATTTGGAATGATTAATCAAGACCACATAGCAAACCTTAGTTCGAGTATGTCTCGTCGATGTGAAGCCGTATTAGAAGTAGAGGTGGAAACTCTAATGATGTTATATCCTGTTATTCTTACGTTGCTATTATAGTAAAAATGTTTTGTATTATAAAAGTATTAATCCATAATTTCGTTTATTAGCACCACTTACGAGTGGGACCATTACTAATCATTATTTAGCGGCAAATTTAAAAATTTAGCGGCAAATTTAAAAGGACGTATTAATTAATATAATCCCTTTAGCGCTTTTTCGGGCCATTTCGTGACTAAATCTTATTATTATCCGATGAAATAATCTTACATATAGTATTTTTCATATAAAAATGCGTGCACGTCATTCAAGATTTACGACGTCAGAACCCCACAGCGTTGCCAAAATATCAGAATAGTTAGTAAGTGAGGAATTTTTAAAATGTCAACTATTTGTCAAACTATTATTAACAGTAAATACACTTAGTTTTAAGACTACTGCAACACACTAAAATACATAAGAAAACATTTTAATACAAAATACTCTGAGATAGCGCGTAAACTTACCTTTATTTAGAGCATTAATAGTAAAAAACGTCCCGCTATTATTTCTTGTTCAAAATAATCTATCTTATATGAAGGCTTATCAGCATTTTACAGACTATTTAGTTGTTTTGGCATAGCACAATCACAATACACAACAATAATTAGTTTTTAAAGCTGTTAATCTAAATTTAATATGTATTTATAAATACAATTTATTAATATATAATATATTATGATCAAATTGTGTAAGAAATCAAAATATAAACAAAATTCTTACTTTAAAAAAAGCGGTAAAAACTGTCAAAAATTTGAAGTATTCCCATATTAGTTGCGTACAATTGTCTAATATATTAAATTAAAATTATTATTTTGTGGAATATTAGATTTAAAGAGTTATTTCATAAAATTTATATTATTAATATTAACAAATGTTTTTGGTTCTTTAATCAATATAATTTTAAAATTCTCAATATAATAATGATAACTTTTTTCTGATTATTATACCATGTTGACGCCTATGAAAGATCGAGTAGTTCTGTATGGGTTTCGTATTATTAGCCATGCTAAAAAAATTTTAACTCTAAGGTTGACGTTCTGGAAATTTAAAATATAAGTGACGTCACTTTATATCAATTATGACGTGCTCGCATTTTTATATGAAAAATACTATATATTAATCTAGTAAATACCACAGCTTACTAAGCTTGTTAAAGTATTGTATTTAAAGAATAGGTCTTCTTCTTATGCCGTCCCCATTAACGGAGGTTGGCGACCACATTTTTAAAAGCTTCTCTGTCTTTTGCAACGTGGAATAATTCGTCTACATTCGTAAATAATAGGTATATATATATACAAGGATTTCCACAGTTTTCACTGTATTCCTTCACTCAACCGTTTTCTCCAATTTTTCCTGTTTAGCCAGTCCCCTTCCTGTAGGTTTCTTCTACTCATTGCTTCGTCCACTTCATCTCTGAAAGATCTTCGGGGTCTGCCTCTCTTTCTTCTTCCTATCGGGCTCCACTCTGTTATTCTATTTATCCACCGATTTTGGTCTGCTCTTCTGACATGTCCGTACCAGGTTAACCTCTTCTGTTCGATGTAGTCCCATTCTCCTCTTAATCTCTATGTTATTTATTCTATCTCTTCTTGTTACTCTGCAGCTTCTCCTTAGGAATTCCATCTCTGTTGCTCTTATTTTGTTTTTGGTTTTCTTATTTATTGTCCAATTTTCACACCCATAAGTGAGGATACTTCTTGCCATGGTATTATATATTTTTTTCTTTGTTTTCATGCTGATGTTCTTATCCCATAGTACCGGGTTCAATTTTCGTATGCAGTCTCTTGTTTGTCCTAGTCTATTTTTTATATCTTCCTCCGCTGTTCCTTTGTTTGATATTATGAAACCTAAATACTTATACTTGTCTGTTTCTTTGATTTGTTTACCTTCGTCTATTTCCAGCTGTTTTATTTCTGTATTCTCCGTTGTTAGGTATTCAGTTTTCTTTAGGTTTATTTCCATCCCATTCTTTGTATATTCCTGCTCCAGTTTTCTCATCATAAAACTGAGGTCATCCTCGTCTTGTGCGATCACTATTTGGTCGTCGGCAAAACTTAGCATATATAGATATTCGTTCCTTACTGGTATAACCCATTCCTTCGCACTTTCTTTTCCATGGTTTCAGGGTTTTTTCCAGGAATATTTTGAACAGGGTGGGGGATGTGGAGCAACCCTGTAGTAGTCCCTTTGTCGTCTTAAATGGACTGCATATTCTATTGCCCGTTTTGATAGCTACTTCGTTATTCTTGTAGAGTGCTTTTACCGCGTATATTAATCTTCGTGGAACTTCGACGTCTTCCATTGCTTCCCATAGCCTGGTTCTAGGTATTGAGTCATATGCCTTCTTAAGATCAACAAAAGCCAGATGGACGGATCTATTTTTGGCCATTCTTTTTTCTATTAGTTGTTCGACCGTGTAAATGTGATCTAAGCATGCTTTCCCCCGCTGTGAAACCTGCCTGGTCTTCTCCGATTTTATCTTGTATATATATTTCTAATTTTTCCTTTATGGTCTTTCCATACAGTCTGCCTATAGACGATATAATGCTGATTCCCCGATAGTTTTCGCAGTTTTTTCTATTTCCTTTCTTGTATATTGATGTCATATATGCTTGGGTCCATTCTGCCGGTAAGTCTTCTCCATTCAGTGCTCTCTCAAACATTTTATGTATCATACGGAATAACTTTTCCGATCCGTTTTTTATCAATTCATTTGGTATTCCGCCGGGACCTTCTGCTTTAATAGGTAATACTCTAAATAATAATAAGTAATATTCATACATTAAAACTGTGAGTACATTAAGCATATTCTCGGAGTTACAAAATATATAAGTGATTATTACTTCTTTTGTCAAATTTAGTTATGAGAAAAGGGATATATAAAAATAGCAAAATTTTTCTTTATATACGTGTATTTATTTGTTGTTTCAGATAAAACAGTTAAAAACTAATTACATATTTATTACATTCAATAATCTTTTAAAAATAATTCACACCAATTATTGCTACTGTAAATTACATTTCTAATGGCTAATTTCTGATTATCAATTTGGGCAATCCAAATTTGATATAACTGCAGTATATAAAATCATATTAATAAAATATTATTGTTTATTAGGTTACTCTGAGATAGCGCGTAAAATCATATTAATAAAATATTATTGTTTATTAGGTTAGTACAAGAAAATTAGTTTCAGTGACAACTTACTATCATCATCCATGGAATCCTAAGCACTTTTGTAATTTTTTCATGATTTGTACACACCGGTACAAAACAATAATTCACCATGTTTACTACCACAACACAAAAATTATTTTCTACACTATATAATTAGAACTTCTTCTTCTTCAAGTGCCCTGTCCGTTGCGAACGTTGGCTATTAACATGGCAATGCTGATCTTATTTGCGGCGCTTCTGAATAGTTCGACCGATGTGAGCCCGAACCACTTCCTCAGATTTTGGAGCCACGAGTGTCTTCTCCTGCCTGGCCCTCGCTTACTGTCTATTTTTCCCTGGACAATCAATTGCAGTAGACGGGTACTTATCGTGTCTCAATATGTGGGCCTAGATATTCAAGCTTTTTTTGTTTAATTGTATTCACGATTTCTTTCTCCTTTCCGATTCTTTGGATTACCTCTGTGTTGGTGACATGTTTGGTCCAGAATATACGAAGAATGCGTCGGTACACCCCACATTTCGAATGCTTCTAGTTTTCTCGTACTCTGAGATAGCGC